>NW_028226292.1:0-51034 GCF_052327205.1 Somniosus microcephalus | reverse complement strand
TTTTAAGGTGTATTTTAAGTTTTGTTGATATAACTAGTTTTAAGTTTAAGTTTAAAGAGTTTAAGTTTACATGTGTGCCAAATGTTTGTATTTTGTTCCGAGGTCGAGGGACCCGACCATGTCTCCACCTAAAGCAGCAGGTCAGCGAGACCTAGCTGCGTGTCCTTTTAAGTTTTTGCAGGAGATTGGAAAATGAAGCAGCCCTGTTCGCCCAGCCTGAGCTGGGCACCGAATGAAGATATGGATACGGAATGTTGGGAATCACCTCGTCACCAGACGAATCCAGGAGACCCCGCAGCGATCTTCAGGAAAAACCAGACAGGGTCCAGAGGAACTTGCCTACTCCTCCTACGGGGAGGAGATGGCCCCAGCTGGGTGGGGCACGGCCCCCAACCCAGCACCATCCTGACTGAAGTTCACTTGCGGGAGACCTCGCTGTTGAGGAGCCATGATGGGGAAGCGTGGGCGCCTTGTCATAGGGACGCGTTCCCCGGGGGGGTGATGGCCTGGGAAAGATTGTAAAAGGGGAGGGGGATACCCAAAAGTCGCGTGGGTGTGGTCGGGGGAGGGAGGAACTCATCCAGGGGCCCACGGGTAAAGTTAGTGTAAGTGTGGCTGGGGAGGATGAGTGGGTGGCAGGATCTGGGATCCAAGTTGGTGTGGGGCCAGGGAGAACCGCCACACAGGCACCCATCATTTTTCAGCAGCCAGTCGAGGGAAGACGGGAGGGGGAGGGACTGGGAGTCATGATCCCATACTCTCCGGTCTCGGTCTGTGCCATGGGAATTTTAAACATGAGGGGTACCCCGCCTCCACAAAAGGACAAGGGAATGGCTCGGGGCTGGCGGAGCAGGCTGGTCTGTAAATCCATTCTGCCTGTTTTAAAGATAAGACAATCAAAGGGGGGTGGAAGGTACTTTTGCTGCCCGGGTGGGAGGAGCAATACCCACTCGAATTTCGCGACCCATCATCGGCACGTGATGGTCGGGGTTTATTTAAGCATGTTGTTTCAAATGTTTAATGATTTTTTGTATTTTGTTTTATAGTTCCAAGTCGAGCAGAGGCGTTGGACCCTCTCCGTGCTTGGGATCATTTTGATTACATTGTGTAACTAAGATTGCAAAATTTTGTAATAAGTTATAATGTAAAAGGTGTTTGTAAATTTGGATTACATTGTATAATTTTACAAGCGTGTAGGGGTATGAGACCCCTTATTGTAAACTGATGTATCTGTAAGATGCCTACCGTACCACAGTTTTTCTCGAATTTTAGGGGGAAAGACGGTTCGGGGGATCAGTGGCAGATAGCTATTAGGTAAATACAGGGGATGGTTGTTTGCGAGGGGGTCTGAAAATTTTGCTCTCTCCTTCGAGTTGATACTTCAATCAAGTTGGGAGTATCAAAAGGAGGGAAATGTAGGGGTTTCGCAAAATTCCCCTATTTTTCCCTGAAGATTGAAAAGATTGGTCCACATCGTGGACGAAGAATTGGGTAATGTGACTTGTCTACAATGTTTTAAAATGTGCCTAGAACCCCAAAAGACTGCTCTGAGATGGAAAGAACGTGGAGAACACGGGAGTCAAGGAATTCTGTGGAAAATATTCACACACCTTGAGACAGTGTATCTTAATAAAGTCGTTCCCTGGAGTTTGGGCAATCACAAAAGGTTTTAAAATGGCCACAGAAAGCTTGGCCAAAAGGACAAAGCAGCAAAACAGCTCGCAGCGAGTTGTCTGTGTAAAAAAGTGGGAGGATACAGGGGCTGTGAGTCAGACCTGCCAATCAAAGGGAGGTTCCCTTTGAAGCACTTGAAGTTGTTTATTGACTTAAGCAATTGCCCACTTGAGAATTGACCGCAGGACAATCGATTTGAAACTGCTTCTGTTTACACAGCCATTCAGAGCTCTCTCACAGACAATGAGAGACTGAAACCCTGAAATGGACTTTTGAAAGGCAACAGTTTAAGCATTGAATGTGTTTAAATCACCCATCATTCTGGACAATAGGGCTGTTACATTCTCTTTTGTTTTAGCCCAGGTGGGCTCCGGATGTGGGCGGGAACATTTCGGCCCCACAGTGCAGACACACTAACCCAGTCCAACCACTTTGAGTTTGCCAATCACAGCTTTTCTCTTGTGAATTGGAACATTTTGGGCGCGAATTTTCCAGACAAGCAAAGGCTGCAGACCAGGTGAATTACCTTAAACCAGTTAAAAGAAGCCCCCCTACAACATTACATAGAATTTTGGGCTAGATTTTCAGTGTGCCATGAGGCGGGCTTTTAGGCATGCGGGGGGCTAAAATCCCGAATTCGAGGGTCCCGACACCATCTCGCCCAAAACCCGCCTCCACGTAAGTTTCAAAGGAGGCAGGTACCCGTCCCACACTGGGACCCGCCGACCCGAGGCGGGAAGGGATTAGTGCCAATTAACTGCCTGTTAACAGGTAGTTAACAGGCAGTTTTTAGCCTAATCCCTATTTTGAGGGGTGTCGTGTGGGACTTGGAGGGGTCGCGATGTCGGTGTTCAGGTGAGTGGTGGGTGCATGAGTGCAAAGGTAAGTGTGTTTGGTGTGTCTAAAGCATGTGAAGAAGTTTAAATTACCTGTACTTACCTTAACAGCCTTTCTTCCTCTAGGCGTCGGGAGTCCATCACTCAGCTGGCACGATAAGCAGAATGGCTGCGAACTGTCAAAAGCGACAGCCTTCAGATTTCAGTGCCGGTGAGAGTTCTAACTGAGTCTGCGTAGAAGGACTCAGGTTAGAAGTCAGACTGTCAGTGTTTGCCAGCTTCAAACAGCTGTGAAACACTGATATTTCATCTGTCAGCACGTCCTGACAGATGAAATTTCAGACTGTGATGGCACCTGTTGCCGGGTGGCCCTTAATTGGCCTGCTGAGCCCACTGGGCAGGCTCAACAAGGTCAATCAAGGGAAAATCGCGTGGATTGGCCGGACGTCGATGGAGGCGGGACTAAAACCCGAAAGTTGTAGTCCCGCCTCCTTCCTGATTGCTGAATGAAAATCCAGCCCATCGAATTTACAGCACAGAAACAGGCCATTCGGCCCAACAGGTCTATGCCCGTGTTAATGCTCCACACAAGCCACCTTCATCTAACCCTACTTCATTTAACTCGATCAGTATATCCTTCTATTCCTTTCTCCCTCCCTAACTTCACCATAAAGGCTTCTATGCAATTCGCCCCAACAACTCCATGTGGTAGGGAGTGTAAAAGTCGGATAGCCAGGTGGTGAATAATAGAATACTAAACCCTCATATTTAGTGGCTTACAAGCCTTCATTGACAGAGACACACATTACATGCTGTGCACCTTGCACCACCTGCCCCCACCCCCCCAAGATAAGCTTGCAACCCTTCCCCAGCCTATGTATAAGTATTACAATAACTGACTGTGTTTCTATGTGCCAGTACTTCCCCAATGGCTAAGGAAAGTCCACGCAGGCTCAAACAAGAAGCAGCACTGACAGGCAGTTCAGGGGGGTTAGGGTGCTCAGCTCACCTGTGGCTAGAGAAGATGATGTCCTCATTGCCTTACTGCATTGTTGCCAACGTTGGACTACAGTTAGCAGCAAAGCAGTAAAATTAAATGGGCATTAAATGCAGCAGTAAATGCAATTTAACTCTGACAAAAAGAAAGAAAACGTTTCTTAAATCGGTATTAGCCTGTGCATAGTAATGCATTCCAGTGACAGATGACCACAGGTTGGGAACAGGGGCAAGGCTCGGGACAACTTAGAACTCCAGTTCAGAGGGAAGACTTGCAGTGCTGAACTTGATTCCTTTGGAGAAAAGACAGCAGAGGGAGAATACCACCTAAGTCTTAAAAATACTGAGAACCATAGAGAAAGAAGATAAAAGTAGGCTATTTCATAGCCTGCTAAGGGTTTAGTAACATGTAAATGCCGTGCAGAGTACGAAAAGCATAAGAAAAGCCAAGAATAAGAGATGGCTATTCAGCTCATCACTCTAGTACTCTAATTCACCAACCTAGTATCTGTGAAAACTTTGAATGTCCCTAATCTCTTTGACCTGGCGGATTATAGTTTATTAAGTTATTATTCACTGTTTGAATAAAATTTATATCCTGATTTAACCTTGAATGAATGTTCTGGAATCACCTTGGGGGGAAATTTCTGTTGCTTTGCGCCTCCCGTTAGCGCCCTGAGGGAGTGTAAATGGGGCACAAAGCAACTAGTGCCCGGGCGTGGCGCCATTAATGCCTCCCGCGAAATTCAGTGGGAAGTTAGCGGAGGCAATAGCCGGTAGCGCCCTGCGACGCTGCGCCTCCAGCAATGACATTATCGGTGGGCGCAGCGCCCCGCTCACGCCCCGGCTGCAAACTTGCCTTGTGCCCCCTGACCTACCACTGGACGTTATGTCTGACAGGGTCAGGGAGGCATTCGTGCGGCTGGGTCGACGCTAATTAAGGGCAGGCGCCGGACGGCCATTTTTTTTGGACCGCCTGCCAGCACCTGCCCCCTTGGACCACCTGCTGCGGGGTACCCGGCCGCGATCTGCCAGCCCGGCACTCCTTTTGAGTGCCGGGCTCTTTTGCTGGCACCCCGCTCCCCGGTGGTTCAGCAGGGCCCCGGTGCATGCTGCGCTAGGCCCCTCCTCTTAGTCGGGGGAGGGAGGCCTGCAGTACCATGGCGCTACGTGCCGGCACGTGTGGCGCTGCTGCACGTAGCGCCGCCTCCTGCTTGGGGCAGTAAAATTGAATTTTGTGTGGGGGGTGCTAAAAGTAGCGCCCCAACGAAGTTACCGCCCCAAAGGGGGCGCGAGCCAACTTTCCCCCTATACCTGTTAATCGCCCAGAAATTCGGGTCGGGGGCTTCCCGCGGGTGCAAGTCCCCGACCTGTACTTACCTAGCGCGCCGGCCGCTGAGCTGTGGGCCCGCGTGGGATTCCGATCCTGTGCCTGCTCCAACTGCCGGCGCGCAGTGCTTGCGTATCCCAGGGGCGCAGTTAGTTCGAAGCGTCCCCTGGGATCACATGGGCCATGGAGAGCCAATGGTAGCAGGGAATCTCTATTCATAGATTTGACAGGAAGACCTGTCAAATTTATGAATAGAGTTTGGCCCCAAAACATAACTAAAACTTCAAATAAATTTTTTAAAAATCACGTTTTTAAAATAATTATAAATTACATAAAATAACTATTTTAAACAATAATTTAAATTTTTGAAAAAATTAATTACAGTTTTGAACAGGGCTGAAAATAAACTTACCTTTCTTTAAAGTATTTAAAAATAATAAACCTGTGGGAAAAAATGTTTTAATTTTACTTAATTCACCACTTACCTTGTTAAAAGCAGGCCTTGCGACTGCTTTTTAAAAGCGTAGCTGCTGGAGACTTACCCTCCCGGAGAAACCTGCAAAAAAAACGGAAGTTCCAGGCGTACGCGCTGCCTCTCCGGCGCACGCGTTCGACCTGTGAACCCCTTCCTTTAAGGGAACGGAAGTTCCGGTTTCCCACGCATGCGCAGTGCATGCACAAAACCGGCACTTTCGTTGGGCCTACGCATGAATACCCAACGCGTACTCACCTGTGGGGACCCGAATTTCTGGCCCAATATTTAATACTTTGTGTACTTCCCTAGCCTCTTTTGGCTTCATCCTTAGCTATTTCGACACCATTCATGCAGTGCATGTGTCATTTTTATTATTCCTACTTGCAGTACTTTACAGTGGTTCGCATTAAATTTCATCTGCTATTTCCTATTTTTTTTACAACTCATTCTGTTCTTTCTGAGTTGTCTCGTCCATCTCCACTGTCCCCCTTAGTTTGGTATCATCTGCATTGAGTTTGTGAATCCAGGGCATGATAGAAATTCAAAACAGCAGTGGTCCCATCACTGAGCCCTGAGGCATCCCACTCATTACGTAAGGCCTTCTATTACCCACGTAAGGGTTTAAATAAATATTAAAATAACATTTTATAACTGATTCAACCATACAAAAACCTTTAAAATTAGTTTAGGTTATTTTTGGCCCCTTGAACAATGTTAAATTTTTTTACATAAATTTTTGTTTTAAATGTTTAATGAAATTGTATTTTAATTATTTTTGAACATGTGATGATTTATTTTTATTTAAGTGCAGTAAAAGTGTGTTTTTTAGGGGATTCCTATTCATGCTTATGGGGACTCCGTACGTAATTGGAATCCCCATGAGCATAATGGGAATCCTACTTTGTGATTGGTCGGCCCGGCCCACGTGATCTCAGGGACGCTTGCGAACCATCTGCGCTCCTGGGATACGTGGGCCTTTACACAGGCGTATGCCCGCAGGCCCAGGACTGCAAGAGTCTACGAAGGTACGGAGGCAGCAGGTAGGTGCAGAGTTTACTTTCGGTTCGAAAGCCTCCGACCGCAATTTCCAGCCCATAATAAATATTAAAGCATAAGATCGAGCAACCTGACCCCAATTCGACCCCAATCCTAGTCCCCACCTTAAATATTAAGGAGTGCTCCCCCTGGGCCTCACAAGGAAGCGTTCGGCCTCCCCAGCCCCGATCATGACCTGGACCCTCCCGATTAGGCCCCGAACACTCCCTCCACTACTGACTGTCATGAACAGTTCCCTTCGGTTCCCGGCTACAGCCTCCTAACTCTAATTTCTGCTCCCGCCCACCGATCAGCTAGCCAATCTACATTGATTTAGTTAAATAAGGCTCTGTCGTTAAGATCAGCAGAGATTCCACATCCCTGGCCTTGCTGGGTTCGTTGCCTGAATCAGATGATTTTAGATTGATAGCAGGCGCTAGTTAGAAAGGGAGGTTACTGGAGTTCTTTGGCCACAAAATTCCTCAGGCCACAATCCTGGTGGTTACACCACTTGTCTGGCCGAGACCCCACTGGTGGCGACCGCCTCTGCCCTTGTGGAGGTCACAGGTACACCAGGTTCCCCATCCAGCCTAAGCAGTGGAAACTCCTGGCAAGGGAGTCTCTGCACCCTGCCAACATTTGCCTCGTAGTTCAAGGCAACCAGGAAAGTACCAGTATTGGCAGACTCCTGCTGCACCTGAATCTCCGCTAATTTCCTGATGGTTCTGACCAGTCTCCTGCAGGTGCAGCAGACGGTTAAGAAGGCAAATGGTATGTTGGCCTTCATAGCGAGAGGATTCGAGTACAGGAGCAAGGATGTCTTGCCGCAGTTGTACAGGGCCTTGGTGAGACCACACCTTGAGTATTGTGTGCAGTTTTGGTCACCTTATCTGAGGAAGGATGTTCTTGCCATGGAGGGAGTGCAGCGAAGGTTCACCCGACTGATACCTGGGATGGCAGGAAAGACGTATGAGGAGAGATTGGGTCAATTGGGCTTGTATTCGCTAGAGTTTAGAAGAATGAGAGGGGATCTCATTGAAACTTATAAAATAACAGGACTAAATAGACTAGATGCAGGAAGGATGTTCCCAATGGCAGGGGAGTCCAGAACCAGGGGTCACAGTCTAAGGATAAGGGGTAAGCCATTTAGGACTGAGATGAGGAGGAATTTCTTCACCCAGAGAGTGGTGAACCTGTGGAATTCTCTACCACACAAGGCAGTTGAGGCCAATTCATTAAATATATTCAAGAAGGAGTTAGATATATTTCTTAAGGCTAAAGGGATCAAGGGATATGGGGAGAAAGCAGGGACAGGGTACTGAATTTGGATGATCAGCCATGATCTCATTAAATGGCGGAACAGGCTCGAGGGGCCGAATGGCCTACTCCTGCTCCTATCTTCTATGTTTCTATGGCGTTACAGTGGGATATTGGTGGATCCCCCAAAGAATTTTCAGATCTTTAAATTTAAGCATTCAACTAGCCCGAAAGAGGTAAATAATTCAGTGTACCATTTGTGTGCAAGAATGAAGTTTTCTCAGAGCAGAAGCAAGGTTCGTTCTACTGAGAGAGAAAACAAATTTCAGAAGGAGGAAGGCAATCAATTCTACTATACAAACTCAGAAGAACAAGGTTGTATGAAATAACAACAGAAAATGCTGGAAAAACTCAGCAGGTCAGGCAACATCCGTGGACAGAAATTTGAGTCGTCATGAAACTCCTGGAATCATCATTAAAGCTATAGGCTATCAGCAACAAGCTAACTATTTTTAATATATCCAATAAATTTGCTATTCAAAGCTTGTAATTTGTCTGCTGTGCACGATTGCTGGGAATTTTGACAGGATTCTCGTAATTGACCACCGTAACTTCGGCAGACGATTGGTGGGAAGCATGGCTAGGCATGTAAGCTGGGTTTCCGCCAGTTACGGCGGCTGATCAAGGAAATTCCTGGTGGGAGTCTAACCTAAAAAAAGAAAAAAAGACTTGCATTTATATAGCACCTTTCACAACCTCAGGACGCTTCAAAGTGCCTTACAGCCAATAAAGCACTTCTGAAGTGTGGTCACAGTTGTAATGTAGGAAACATGGCAGCCAATTAAGGTGAAAGGGTTAAGAATTTATCTGGTGTTCCTGGATTAATATTCCTTAAAAGGATTGTGGGTTTACCAATCCTAGTGTTCTTAAACCACCTTCTTTATTAAGACCATGAGACATGAGCAAAAATCCATACATGACTGCCAAAGACTATAGAAGTCACCTTGACCCTCCAATTTCTGTGCATCTGGCTTTGTTCAGTCTAGCAATGGTGACATCTGCAGTCTCAACCAGTTACCTATCCATAGATGTGTCAAGGAAGTCACAGGTGCATTATTTAGCATAGCCAACAACTTTATCACCTTCACCACGAACCAGCAAGAACTGTATGAAAGGGCAATACACATCTGGAGGTCTTCGGGGTGTCAGGATGCCATTGATTGTGCCAATGTTGCGATTCAGGTCCCCTGTGCATAATGCTGTGCGCCCTATCTGAACCAATTGGGATTTTAGTCTCAATGTCAAACTTGGTATGTGACCTGCAGCTCTGAATGCAAGGCTTCCCTGGAGCTTCCAAAAATGCTGCCATTTGAAGGCTGCATCATACTCATTTGAAGGGGAGGAAAGAGTAGAAGGTTGACTCCAGGGAGTGCAGAGCTACGCACTGCATCCTTTGTGCCAGCAACAGAGAGAAGCAAAGTGCAAATTCATTGAAGCTCATCCTACAACCATAGAGCTACTGAGCATACAATTTTATTCTTAAAGCAGTACTTCAGATGTCTTGACCGATTGGGGGCTCCTCAGCATTTCATGAACAACTGTTGTCCGCTGCCTGCTCCTCAACTTTACCCTGCAAAGAAGCCTTGCTTCTATAAAACCCATGACCTGCAGGCAGCAACATAGGGATCAATTTTAAGCTGGAGCAGGTTTCGTGGAGATGGGGGACATTTGCTGGCCTAAGCTTCGGGCCCGAGGTTTAATAACTTCTGGGCCTCATTTAAATGCTGCTGATACACTCCCCACCTGTTCCGGGTGGGAAAAGGAGGCGGAGCAGCTGCCAGCAGGCAAAGATAGAGCAGACCTTGGCCGCCCACTGGATTCCAAGAATGATGGGGAGGGATTTTTTGGGAGGGTCTCATATGAGGGAAGAGGAGTATTTCCAGGATTAGGGAGGCTGTGACTTTACTTGTGGTACTCAGAGGAGCACGCCTGTTCCTGTTGCCACAAGAAAGGAAATTATTTGACTTTCCTGGAGGGCCTATCTGCTTTAGTCTAGCGGGTAAACCACAGCGACTCCCCAGCTCAGGCCCCAGTTAAAATGCCATTGGGATCACATTGATGTCATATGACGCCAATTAGTATTTTTTTTAATTTATTCGTTTATGGGATGTGGGCGTCACTGGCAAGGCCAACATTTATTGCCCATCCCTAATTGCTCTTAAGAAGGTGGTGGTGAGCCGCCTTTTTGAACTGCTACAGTCCGTGTGGTGAAGGTACTCCCACAGTGCTGTTAGGGAGGGAGTTCCAGGATTTTGACCCAGCGACGATGAAGGATCGGCGATATATTTCCAAGTTAGGATGGTGTGTGACTTGGAGGGGAAGTTGGAGGTGGTGGTGTCCCCATGCGCTTGCTGCCCTTGTCCTTCTAGGTGGAAGAGGTCGCGGGTTTGGGAGGTGCTGTCGAAGAAGCCTTGGCGAGTTGCTGCAGTGCATCGTGTAGATGGTGCACGCTGCAGCCACGGTTTATGCACAACACCTCCCGCCTGAGCTCGATGGGCACCTCATCCGCCGCCAAAACTAGCAACATTGGAAGTTGGCAGGAAGGGAGCAGAAAATGGAGCTGCTCCAGTTTAACTACTCGCCCACTCCATTCCTGACCACCGTGATGAGATAGCACAAGTAAATGCAGCTGCCCAGCTTCAATGACATACTGCAAGCTCTAAGTTAAAGTGATATTATCATTCCTCATGTACAGCAAAGAACTACTGTATCTGTTTTTGCTCATTATAACTTTCCTATAGAAGTATCTTCATTCCTTCTAAACATGCATTGCCCCGGTTCTCTCATGCACTGGTTCATCTCCTCTTACTGGTTAGCATGGTTCAGCAGAGAAGGGTTTGAAAGCATGTCTTCTCCCTGGCAGGTGCTTATCATGCATCACAGTACAGTTTCCATATCTTAGCAGATTCCGTAGGTCTGACGTATTTTTCCAAATATCTCTCCTGGACTGTCAGATCTGGCGGATGGAAGTGTCTTTGCAATTTTACCCTGTGTCTGGTGCACTAAATACTTCTGGGGAGGATAGCCAGCCACCTGTGCCACAACTGTGTGCCCTCTGTTCCCTCACTCCGTGCTTCCAGGGCTTGTCATCAAACATTGTTTCCCTCCACCTGACAAAGCACAGCGCAGCAATATTGCATCAACAGCAGACGCCCAACTCTCCTCTGTGCTGTTGCATGACTGTTTAATGGCATTAATAGTGCCAGCCCTAATTGTTAATTGTCGCACTCCACTGCATGGTAGGTAACGTGTACAATTTATCACTGCTCCACAGCACAGCAAAATCAGGGGTTAATGTGTATAATAGCAAAATACTGCAGATGCTGGAAATCCGAAATAACAACAGAAAATGCTGGAAAAACTCAGCAGGCCAGGCAACATCCGTGGAGAGAGAAACAGAGTTAACGTTTCAGGTCAAAACCCTTTATCAAGACTTGATAAAGGGTTTTGACCCGAAACGTTGACTCTATTTCTCTCTCCACGGATGTTGCCTGGCCTGCTGAGTTTTTCCAGCATTTTCTGTTGTTAACGTGTATACTTTGTTGTGCACAAAAAAATGTACTTAACACTCAGTTAACTCTTGATCTGCACCAACTTGTAATTTCCAGGCTCTCTCCTCTCTCTCTCCCTCTCTCTCTCTCTCCTGCTCTGATATAACTATATGGATACAAAGTTTAGTAGAGATGAAACTTTAACTGCTTATTGTGGTTTTGAGACTCCAACAGATATTTTGAGACAATTATAGAAAAGTACCACATCACCCAGAGCAACAACTTCAATTTCTTGAGTCACTTTTCCATGTAGTTAGTGGTTTGGAAGCTATTCATTTTTTCTTTACTTTGCCAATGTTAATATAATAAGTCCTCCCTAATAAACAGCGCTGTCTTGGTTCTAACAATGCCAGTTCCTAGTTCTCAATAATTCCGTTGATCTTTGCTAATGCTAGAATCTGACCTATATCTTTAGCGTTAAACAAGGACCCAAGCTATTCAACAAGTTCACAAAGTAAAGTTACCGGCTCCCAAACTCTGAGCCTCTGCAGATGACTCCGTTTTTTAAAAAGATGCCTTATGGTTAGATTGGGAGTAAAAACAACACATACTCAAGACAGCCGCAGGCATGACAAGGAAACTGGACAGAAGTGAGAAAAATGGCTACAGGCAATTGAACCTTACACAAAAAGAACCTCAACAGATAATAGAAAATGATATTCGCATAATCTAAACACAACACTTAAAAAACTCAAATTTTAATGCAACCTGAAAATCATCAGGGACATTCCCTATAATCAAATGTTGAGATTTTGAATAGACATTGCTTTGCTAAGGAGATGATGAAAAAATGTTTGTGTAGTGAATCTTGAGATAAATAAATAAGAAAATGAAAAAGAAAAAGCCATTAGGCCCAACAAGCCTATCCTCTTTTGACCCTACCCATTGGATTTATCATCATATCCCTCAATCGCTAATGCCACTAACTATTTCTTGAAATTTTGATTTTGAACAGCCAGCATGGAGCCGTCCCTCAATTTCAATAGATACAAAAATTGTGGAATCGTGTGACTGAAGTCCTGACGTGTGCTCCCAAAGGGCAAAGCTCTGAGCTGGGTGCACTATTTTCCTAGTCAGCTCCATACTGACCAGTCTGTGGACTTTTGCAAGTCAATGTATTGCGCTATGTGTAAAAAAGAACTGCCTCACATCCCTTCTTATTATTAATTTTCCAATTTTTAATTTGATAAGAACAAAAAGCTGTTGATCAACATTTGGTTTGCATCATTGCCAACTCCCACAGTTCACAGTTTTTTTTAATGCTTGCAATTCACATAGGAATTTTAAATATAGATTTCTATGTTTAAATTTTGTACAGTGCAAGTATTCTACAAATTGTGTGCTCAGTGAGTAACTAATATGAGTGAAAAACTGGATACACAAAAACGGAAGATGATAAAATCAAGAATACGTTTATGTTCATGATTTCAATCAACTAATTATAATGCGTGCAATATGTAAAAAGTCATAGGGAAAGATGAGACATCTTGGGCTGGATTTTCATTGAGGAGGCGGGTAGGAGGCAGGACTACAACTTTCGGGGTTGTAGTCCCGCCTCCATCAAGTTCTAGCCAACCCATGCGATTTTGACTTGATTGACCTTGTTGAGCCCACCCAGCGGGCTCAGCGGGCCAATTAAGGGCCACTCGGCAACAGGTGACGTCACAGATTGATATTTCATCTGTCAAGAGCTTTTGACAAATGAAATATCAGCGTTTCACAGCTGTTTGAAGCTGTCAAACACTGACAATCTGTACTCCAGGTTAATTCCTTCCTCTCAGGATGATTTAGAGATCTCCCTGGAACAGAAAGCTGAATGCTGCAATTTTTGACAGATCGTGGCCATTCTGTTTTCTGTGCCGGTGAGATGAGGGACTCCCGAGACCTGAAGGAAGGAAGGCTGTAAAGGTAAGTAAAACTTCTTTAAACACTTTAAACGCACCAAACACACTTACCTCTGCACTCATGCACTCATCACTCACCTGAACACCAGACATCTCGACCCCTCCAAGCCCTTCATCCCGACGGCCCACCTCGCTAACTTGGCGTGGTTTGGAGCCATCGGGAATCCCACATTTCACCAATGAAAATAGGGATTAGGTTAAAAACTGCCCGTTAACTACCTGTTAACAGGCAGTTAATTGGCACTAATCCCCTTCCCGCCTCAGGGAGGCGGGTCCCAGCGTGGGTCGGGTATCCGCCTCCTTTGAAACTGGCATGGAGGTGGGTTGGGGGCGGGATGGGTTTGTGCCCCCCGATTTCGGGATTTTAACCCCCCACACGCCTCCAATCCCGCCTCCACGGCCCAATGAAAATCCTGCCCTAGTGATATTAGCTTGAAGAGAGTTTTTATTCCTGAACCATTTTAAAAGCCTGTGTAAATGAAAACATTGACTGATGAATCATAGAGTAGAATCATAGAATCTCACAGCACACAAGGAGGCCATTCGGGCCATCATGCCTGTGCCTGCTCTTTGAAAAAGCTGTCCAGTTTAGTCCCACATCCCAGCTTTTACCCCATACCCCTGCACATTAGTCCTCTTTAAGCACATGTCCAATTGTCTTTTGAAACTTCCTATGGAAGCTGCTTCCACCACCCTTGTGGAATGCACCACAATTTCCTCCAGCTAAACATTGGGAGAATTGAAGCCATCATCTTTGGCCCCCTCCACAAACTCTGTACCATTGCCACTGATTACATCTCTCTCCCCAGCCACTGTCTCAAGCAGAACCAGACTATTTTCAACCTTGACATCCTATTTAACCCCATGCTGAACTTCCGTCTCCACAAGCCCTCCAACTCAAAGACCACCATCTTCCACCTTTGTAACATCACCATCTCTGCTGCTACCTTATCCCATCTATTGCTGACACCTTCATCTACACCTTTGTTGCCTCCAGACTTAACTATTCTAATACTCTCCTAGCCAGCCTACCATCCTCCAAACTCCATAAAATTCAGCTCATCCAAAAACTCTGCTGCCTGTACCCAAGTCCCATCATCCTGCCCTTGCTGACCAACATTGGCTCCTGGACCCCCATCGCATTCTCATGGCCCACCCTGGCCTCATCCCCCTCCCTCTCTCTGTAACCACCACCAGCACTACAACCCTCCCTGGACTCTCCATCCCTCTAACTATTGCCTCTTGTGTATCCCCCCTCCCTTTGCACTGCCATTGACGACCATGCCTTTAACCATGCGATATCGAATTGTTTCTATGTAAATACAGCAAATTGATAAAATGAATGTGATAAAAACACATTTTTCCTCTTCTCTTGCATTCCAGTCAATAGATTTGAAATCAAGTGCACAAACGTCAAAGGATCTAGAAATATTAAGTCACGATGACATTATGCTTCATTAGTTGAGGGCCAGACACTGCATTAGGTCATTATAGGTATAGGTCATCAGTCATCTTAGCAATGGGTTGCCAGCAATTCCGTTGACAATGCAGCTCATATAAAGGAGATGTAATCTAACCCCATTTTTTTTTGTTGAGTACTGTCTTTTGTCCTGGCAGTGCATGAACATTTTCATATGGGTTTCCCATTTAAACAGGGCCTCCCGAGAACCCTAAAATATGCATGGATCAATTTGCTAATTAGCTTGCTGAGTACTATAGCTTAGTAAAAGTGCTGCATTGATAGGGGAAGAACGAGAGGTGAGCAGGGATGTATTGCCACTGGCCATGTTTTTTGCCACGTTACATTTAACTGTGGAGCCTGTATGCTCCCACACTATATTTGGAAATTTCAAAGCTGTTGTATTTCATGTATTCAAAATGGATTCGTTTGCAATGTTGCATTTGAGAGCTGAATTCGGCAGATTTTTTTTTTCAACCACTTAGCTCTCATATGTAACTACAAAACAAGCTAGAACAAGAGAAAAGATGAAACAAGAAAAGGGAATTCAGCCCATCGAGCTCCCTTCCATGGATGATGAGTAACCTATTCTATTACTGAAAAATGAATGAAAATAATGGGCTATGTGCCTGTGATTTTCCAAGATAGGTCCCCTGTGCATACCACCTCCTGGGGTCGATTTTCAGGTGACCAATTCCATTGGGTGGGCCGGGGGCTGTGGGAGTTCGTCACCCACCCAATAGAATTGGTCCATGGCACTTCAGATATTTATGGTCGAGCCTCATTTCCATATCACCAGCGAGCTGCTCATGCACGTTCAGTGGCCCCACTGATCGGAGGGAGCTGAAAATCTGAAGGCTCCAGCACGGAGATCAGCTGGTGCATGTAGGTTAAAAGGGGGAGGCAATCCTAGGGGATGGCTGAGAGGGTTGTACAATTTACCTAGTTACCTCGTTCATTAAAAGCACTCCCAGGGACCTAGGAAATGATGGCTCACCTACAGGACTGATCAAAGATGCTGAATTCCCTAACAAAAAAAAAAATTGAGTAAAAGAGAGTCAAAAATCCTAAAAACTTCACACCTCCTCAAACAGTCTATGGAGTAAGTCATAAGAACATAAGAAATAGGAACAGGAGTAGGCCATTCGGCCCTTCAAGCCTGTTCTGCCATTCAATAAGATCATGGCTGACCTTCTACCTCAACTCCACCTTCCCACACTATCCCCATAACCCTTGATTTCCTTAATATCCAAAAATCTATCGATCTCTGTCTTGAATATAGTCAATGACTGAGTATCCACAGCCCTCTGGGGTAGAGAATTCCAAAGATTCACAATCCTTTGAGTGAAGAAATCATCTCAAAACTATTTTCTTCATGAAGCTTTCTACTCGCTCTCCTCATTTCTTTCTTCCTGTTTCAGCGTCCCTTTTCAATGCCCATCTGTGAAGGGCCTTGTGGTGTTTTTTCCCATGAAAGGAAATTGAACCTCTTAATATTTTTTATTTCATCTTCATTTATTACTCCATGAAAGATCCTTAGTCGCCTTTGGCCTCCTTCTCAACTCTTATGCAACGTACTTTAGTCATTCAAACTATTGAAGGAAGGTTTTGCAAAATAAAACTCCCTGATCCACAAAGGTAATCTCTATTATTGAAGCCTGACTTACTGTTTTCCACAGATGATGGTTCTTTGGTCTTAGCAATAGAGGACTATGAATTTCCATTGATCATCTCTGTCCATTAACCTTCAAGCTCAATCCTAACCAACTATTTATCCACTTCTTTATTGAAAGAGTTAATAAATATTACATTAAATGTTTCACTACTCAGAAAAGAAAAAAAGCTTCTGATCTGCTGTCTTGCTTGAGATTTGATCATTTTAAGCCTGTTCCCTCTATGTGCTACATTCACAGTTGAAGTAACATAGCCTGTTAGCATCTACATCATCTATGCTTTACATCATTTTAAAGACTTGAGTTATGTCACTCTTCAAACCATTTTTCTCCAGTGACCTAGTGCTCCATGGTGTATTAGTCTCCATTTAAGCTATTAAACCTTTCTTCATAAAACCCAACTCATCTGGCATTCTCATTATTGGCAAGTGCTGCTACCAGAGAAGAATTCACCCATTGATCAAATGAGCGCTTTATATCTTAACAGCGTACTGATATTGCATGACATAAATTATTAATATCTAATCAATTTTATTTTAACACCAGACAGTAACTCTGGAATTGGATTGACCCATGACCGTAGAACATAAAGCACTCCAACGACTCAGAGTGCCACTTATGATCATCAGCTGGGTGTCAGACCTCACTGAGGTCTCCATCCATGAGGCCCACGACCTATCAGAGCGTGAGGTCCGCAACACCCATGTCATGTCATGGGAGTTGGGCTTGTGACCTTCCTGTGTTACATTTATGCCAGAAGAACCCAGATCCCATTCCAGCAGCACGTCCTGCTTCCCAAAGGGTGCTCCTCTGCTGCTTGCCCATGAGGCTAGTGTGCTTAAGGAAGAGCGTGAGCGAAGCAGCCACTATTCCAGCTTGAAGTTTGGAGCCCATCTGCTGATAACAGCCCCAAACTTTCATTTAACCTTTCGACCTGTATACTTCCTAGCAGCCCTTATGTGCACAGCTTCCAGACCATCCTCCCATGGGGCTGAACAGTTGTCTAACAAGCATTCTTTTCTCAGTTTCAATCCACATTACAGGGTCCAGGTGAAGATTCGTCTAAAATATTTAGCTGAAGATAATTCACAGAGGTGCTGTGACATCTAGAGCCAGGATTGCCTCATGATTTCTGAACATATTAGAATTGCAACATTTCAACAGTGGCAATTGGTCAATGGTGAAATTTTCAAGCTTCCTTCACATATTGTCTGCTGTCAAGCTTGCCAAAATATGTTACTTAAATACAGGTCGGTGAGTTACGACCAGGAGAACATACATTTAAGCTACCAAAGAAATGGTTAGGATTTTGTTTTATACATATATATATATATTGGTCTGAGTATTAAACAAAGCTTTAATCAACTGTTTTTCAACATGGAGATCTAGTTCTGTCTTTCACTAGTTCCTGTTAAAGAATGTCCTGAGCAAGCTGACCCCATGCCCGAGTATTTATACTCTCCCTGGACAGTGCCACCAGCAGACCGCCCAGTATTATTTCATAAATCATTTCCCATGAATGACAAGATTCATGTCATATAAGCAGAGGGTTGTTAGGATACAGAGGGGCAGAAATTGGCCAACCCCTGAAAATGGGTGTGGGTATCCGTGATTCACCTGCGCCCTTTCATTGCGTTGCAGGCAGCACAGTAAATTGGTGCTTTACATGATCGCTGCGTGCAGCCAGCGCTACCCACACTGTTCATTGGCTGCACACATCAGCAAGGAGTCAAATATTGTAAGTGGCTTGCGCTACTTAAAGGCAGCCTGCACCTCTTAAGGGGGAGGGGCATTTTTTCTTTTTTTTAATTCATCATGGAGGAGACAGTGCTGGCCATTATGGGAAGGGGCAATACTGAGGCCAAGGCCACTGGCGGCACTGGATGAATTGATGATGAAGGTATCCACATAGCTAACACTCCTTCGCTCATCCCACCTCTCCCTCATCCCTCAATCTCTTCTGACTGAAAAGCTGCAGATAGTGTAAGCACGCACTTCTGACTTTCTCCTCTCCCCTCACTGCAACCCAACCCTTGTCCCTTTTTCATTTCAGATACTCAAGAACTGGAACCTTCCCAGTCAGAGGAGGAAGACAGTGAAGATGAACAGACACCGTCACTCGATCTCAGTCACAGCTCCCAGCTCAGATACTGACACTGTGCGTATTTTAGAGGCTAGGATAAAGGAGGGATCTACATGTGGTGAGACACCGAGCACAAGTACACAGGAGCCAGGGCGAAGGCAAAGGATAGCGCAGGTGCCAGCTCACCGGAGGGCGAAGTCATACACTAGTTCTGTTGCAGAGGACTCAGATAAGTATTTCAATGGGCCAGGCTACAGAAGAAGGCTGATGGGTGTACACACCAAAATGCTTGGTGCACTAGAAAGCTTGCCAGAAAGCCTCTGCTCAATGTTAAGGAGCATGGAGGAGTCCAGCACCAACTTGGCACGGGGCTTTGCGCAGAGCTTGGAGCCCATCTTTTCCAACATGGAACTTGTGGTCACCTCCATCAGCACCCACCATGATGCAGCATCTGACGGCCGATGTCACAGCATCCACTGCAGCACAAGCAACTTCCATCAAAGGTCCAAGTGCTGCAGTGGAAGCTCAGAGTGCTGCACTCATGGGTCTGGATACCACTGTTCAAAGGGGCTTCCAGGGTCTCACAGCAGCCCATCAATCTGTTTTCCAACAGAGCAGCAGGATTGCTGAGGCGCCGCCCCAGGACAGTGGCAGTAGTTCCTTGGAGCACAAACCTGCTTTCCTCTCTCAGGATGACTGCATTCCTGCACCCACCCCTGTCACTCTGCCAGTGCCCTTGCTGTTGCCGGTCAGCCAGAAAGCATAGACTGTTGCAGCCCAGGCCAGAATGGTGCAGTTTGAAGCCTTCTAGGCCCAGAGCTACAGGAAACTATTATCCGGCGCCAACGGGACCGGCGTGGTGCCGGTTTATCAAAAAGTCCGGATTACAGAGAGGTATAGTTAAAAGGTACGAGAGCTCCGTACACAGCAACAAATCCAGGCTTCCCTGTTGCTTAGCAACATGTGCAGGAACTCCGGCCACAGACCAAGCTTCCCTGTTGCTTAGCAACAAGTGCACGAACCCCAGTTACACAGCCATAGATCCAGGAACTGCCACTAATATGAAGTAAAACTTACCTCAACCTACTCCTGAATTTTGCCGGTTAACAGAGATTTCCAGTTATTTAGGTGCCGGTTAAAAGAGAGTTTCCTGTACTTGAGGTTGCCCTCCAAGGCCATCTGCAGACTCCTAAATTGGAGGTCAGCAGCCTTTCTCCATCCATGCTTCAGACACTGGGGAAGCACCTTGTAGGAGCACTAGGAGAGGCAAATGCACACGTAAGGCAGGCACTAAGGGGATGCACAAGGGTGGTTAGTTTATTTCTGTGCGCATTATTTCATGATTGAATTTATAAATTTGAATTCGAATGTACATTTTCTGGTGGGTTTTATTTTTGTGCTGTCGGAAAGAGGACGATGTGATGGTCAGTGATAGAGGAAAGGTAAGGAGTGTGAGACTGTTGCTGAATGGGGAGGTGTGATTGAGGTTACTGGTATCGCTCATTAATTATTTCATCATGTAGCGCCAAGGAGCGAGCCTTTGGTGCTGTGGTTGCATTCCTGCCTCTGGGCCAGAAGGTGCAGGGTTCTATCCCCACTCCAGACAGTCCCGGCGAGTGGAGTCGGAGCTCCGGCTTCGAAATCTGGGTTGACACCCAGCAGGATACTCGTGTCCGGTGGGTGTGGGTGTCCCCTGCTCATCGTGGGAGCCCACAAAACTCTCCCGCCTTATAGGACTACTATAAAGATGGTTACGGCCACGGAAGGAGCGTTAACGCGGCCAGTCAGACTGTTACTCAGCCTGCGAATCCTTCCACTACTTCACACTGTTCCACATAGAGCCCAAGCAGAAAGGGGTTGTCTACGTTGTAGCCTCCCTTCCTCTTCCTCTTCCTCTACTTCCTGCTGCACTTCCTCATCCACCGCTTCCTCCTCCTGCTTCTGCTCCTCAGCTTCTCACCTGATAGGGGGCGGCAACGGCTAATCCCTCACAACGGCCAGATTGTGTAGCTTGCAGCAAACTACCGCAAATCTCGATACCCGTGACGTAATAAAACTCACTACGCACTTGGTTTTAGCATAAAGCAAGGCTTTAATCAACTTGTTTCAGAACATGGAGGTCTAGTTGTACTTCGCTAGTACCTTGTCTTACAAAATGTCCCTGGAAAGCTGGCCGTCCAGCGTTATTTCACGAGTAGTTTCTTGATGAATTATGAGATTTACAACAACCTGCTCAGCTGAGTACTGCAGGGCTCCTCCAGAGAGCTCTAGGCTGCGGAAGCATTGCTTGAGGACCATGATGGTGTGCTCTATAATGCTCTTGTGGCAGCACGGCTCTCACTGTAGGCCTGCTGTGCTCGTGTGAGTGGGTTCCGGACCAGAGTCATGAGCAATGTCATGAGTGGATAACCCTTATTGCCCAGTAGCCAGCCCTTGACTTGCTGTGGTGTGACAAATACAGCTGGCACAGAGGGCTGTGGCAGAATGGAGAAATCATGACTATTGCCAGGATAACGGGCAGGGACCTGCATGATGCGCTGCCTATGCTCGCACACCAGCTGAACATTGAGAAAGACCCTTTCAGTTCGTGAAAATGGCTGAGTTGACATGAGACGTATGCAATGCAATGTGCGTGCAGTCAATGGCACCCTGCAAGGGAAGCTTGCAATCCATGCAAACCCTCGTGCTCACTCTGCCTGTCTCTGGCAAGAGGGAATGAGATGAAGCTGTCTCTCTCTTTGTATAGAAAGCCTCAGTGACCTCCCTTATGCAGCAGTTTACCACAAACTGTGAGATGTTGCTTATATCTCCAGCAGCAGCCTGGAAGGAGCCAGATGCATAAAATTAAGAGCCTCAGTCACCTTGACAGCCACAGGCAATGCTGTCCTTGCCTTGCTCTGAGATTGCGGCTGCGGCTGCAGCAGGTGGCAGATTTCAGTCACAACCTCTTTAGTGAAGCAAAGATGTCTCAAGCATTGGTCCTCGCTGAAGCTGAGGTCAGAAAATTGCTCCCTAAAGACCTTCGGCGGATATGCCCTCTGGCTGAGAGTCCTCCTCCTCCTCCCTCTTCTAGCAGCTTGATCTGCTCTGCGTGGCCTATCTTCATTTTCCCAGTCATGCTCAATTCCAAGAGGAAGGCCTACCAGGCCACCCCCTCTTTCAAATCAACAAAAAAGTACTTCAGCACCAGCCAGACCACGGTCTGAAGACCATTCAAACTTTAGCCAAGTATGGGAAAGCTCCAAAAACACGTGCAATTGCACCAGCAGCCAGAAGAAATAAACCAGCAACTAACCTGTGAGTAGTTTATGATCCCGTTAAGTAGCGCTGGTGGGGGGGTCCGTCATGCCATTTAAGCTGTGTGAGGTTAAGACAGGGTGTAGGTTGGAGCATGGCGTTGGAAAATGGCAGCGCTGGCGTTAAATCAGTGTTGCACGCTGATTAACGTCATAATCGAGCTGCTCTGCATGCTGCCAGTGTTCGTTAGGCATGCGCGCGCAAAGCCCTTCCCGTCGGAAGTGTGCACGCGCATCTCAGACGCCATTTTCGAGCGTTAGGAGGCCACATAGCATCTAAAGACGCGGGCGCTACAGAGCCCAATTTCTCCCCCTGAATGCCCTCCCAGAAACAGTGATGGGAGTAGGACCCGTAAAAGCTTTTAAAAGGAAAGTGGATAAATATTTGAAAAGTAAAAAAATTAAAAGTGTACGGGCATATTGGGTCCAAAGTCACCTGCCCCCTCCCAAGCATGCTACACTCACCACATGTTATTTCTCAAATTACACATATATTGTATCGGAAATGTTTTTTTTTTTTTTGATAGAACGAACCTATGGTTCCCGAAGATCTCCACCACTGGGGTTTTCCTCACCTCATGTCTGGGTTTATTGTAGACCAATTGATAACAACAACAACTTGTATTTATATAGCACCTTTAACATAGTAAAACGTCCCAAGGCGCTGCACAGGAGTATTATAAGACAAAAAAATTTGACACCGATCCACATAAGGATAAATTAGAGCAGGTGACCAAAAGCTTGGTCAAAGAGGTAGGTTTTAAGGAGCGTCTTAAAGGAGGAAAGAGAGGTAGCGAGGCAGAGAGGTTTAGGCAGATAAACATTGCTATGATGAGTCAACAGAGCTATTATCATTATATATTGTGACTATCAGTATGGTAGCAGGTAAACTAGAGAGACATTGGTCTTTCTTTATCTAGCAATTCCTACGCTCCTATCATTTGGTTCCAGTCACAGTCTTTGAATGGAAGCAGGTTGGTGCTGAGCGAAACATTCAATTTATCCAGTATTTGCTGTTAAAAATACTGTGAAAGGGCAAGAGGAATAAATCAGTAGTAAAGCAAAGGTTCCTTGATAATGCAGCTTAACCTTGTCCGCAAAAGAATCCCCTCACATTTTCATTGTTCTCTCTCAAGCCTCTGACCTAATACAGGAAACTTTGGTTTATCCGGAGGTTGTATGTCCGGAAACCTCGATCTAACGGCAGAAATCAGCAGCCGTTTTGTTAGGTTTTTTTTCTTTTTTTTCTTCTCCTAGCACTTTTTTTAAACAGTCAGTCTCTGGAAAGCCGCTCTGAAGCTGTTGCTAAGCTACAGAGACGCTTCCAATGTACGGGCTGACTGTTTACAAGCTGTTGCTAAGCAACAGTGTTTGTTGTCAGATACGGAGATGAAAACCTCCGTATCCTTCAACATTAGCGCTGGTCTGTCCGGAAGTTTTCATAGATCGGCATCACGCCGGTCCTGTCGGTGCCGGATATTGCGAAGTTTCCTGTACTGCTGAACCAGAGCCCTTTAATCCTGAATATAGGGCAGGCTTCAGTCGTGCATTGTCTGCAGGGTGTGAGGTTGAGACTGGATCAACCTCCCAGGTAACACTCGGGTATTAAAAAAAAATGAAAACACGATGATGCAGCAATAGTTTTATGTAAACAAACCTGCTTCTATTTCTGCAAACTCAGCAGCAAAGGCACAAAGGAATGTTCATCAAAGCCCTTATGCCTTGAAGCTAGAAGTTAGATTTGAGTAGTTCAGACGTACTTCATTCATCCCTGGAAATTGTCTCACTCACTATGAAATTATCATTTCAAGGTGCATAGAAAATGAAATATATTGTGCTTATGCTAATACATATTGAAGAAAAGACTGCCAAGTGCGTAGTTTCCTATCAACAGTAGAGCTGCAACTGGTTCTATCAGCACATAATTAATGTTACCAGGAGAACGGGCGGCCTTGTTAACAGTGCTGCTTCCATGTACATAGCAATTTTGTTATCGCCATAATATGTCACAAATACAGAGTTGTGGGAAGGTGCCAGAGTACTAATAACTACTAGCCTGTCATCTGAGTTACTTGTACTGGTGCCTATGTTTAAAAATTAAATCTGCAATGTGGTAGCACAGGGAGGCGTATCTTTATAACTAGAAGGTAGACTTTGAAAATCAAACAACAATATGTTAAACCAGGCACAAAACTCGGTGATAGATTCATCTCAACTAAAATAGTTTGTGGGAGCTTGCTGTGTGCAAATTGGCTGCCGCGTTTCCTACATTGCAACAGTGACTACACTTCAAAAAGTACCTCATTGGCTGTAAAGCGCTTTGGGACGTCCGGTGGTCGTGAAAGGCGCTATATAAATGCAAGTCTTTCTTTCTTTATGGAATATAATCATCTAAGTGGCACACAGCTGCTTGGAATATTCTGGACCAGAATGAAAATACGACACATTGAGGTGGTAAGTGAGTAGGTCTTGATGGACAGATTTTTGAATGATAAGGGAGTCAAGGGTTATGGGGAGCGGGCAGGGAAGTGGAGTTGAGGCCAAGGTCAGATCAGCTCTGATCTTATTGAATGGTGGAGCAGGCTCGAGGGGCCAAATGACCTACTCCTGCTCCTACGTCTTATGTTCTTGCTCCTTGCATACTGATTTTCCCTTCCTGGCTACTTCTATTCACCACCTCCTCCAGCAGTGTGACCCAGACTGTTCCATGGTGCATCACTAGAGAAGCCACATCTGGAATATTGAGTGCAGTTGTGGGCACATGACCCTCAAGAGGAAATTGTTGCATTTAGAAAGGAATCAAATAAGAGGGAACAGTTGATTCAGGAACTTAAGGTCCTAAATTATGTGGAAAGACTTGTTTTCAGTGAAAAAGGTGACTGAGGGGAGACTTGGTCCAGCTCTTCAAATGGCCCAGAGGCGCTGATGGTGTAGCTGTTGGTGAGCTTGCTGATTTAGTATATCAGTATATAACCAGGGGATATAGCTTTAAAATTAACAACCACAGCTGAGAAAAGAAACTCTACCCCCACCTCACCTAGCGTAATGAATATGAAGAACAAAGTTACAGAAAAAGCAGTTTAGGCCGGGTCAATTAACTCATTCAATGACAGCGGTCGCTTGCACTTTTTAGCACCTTCCTGTAGAACAACATCTCAAAGTGCTTTACAAGAAGGTAAAGAGGATGACAAGTATGAAGCAGGAAGGGTGAGGGGGAAAGGTGGATTAAAAGTACGGTCAAAGAGCTGGGTTTTCCAAAGGCTTAAGACAGGGAGAGTGTTTGGAAGACAAAATGGTTTGGGGAGAGAACTCCAAAGAGCAGGACATAGTTGGGGGGATATCAGTCTTGGGCAGTAGTGCAGAACGGTTGACAGCCCATCACAGCCCATTTTACATTGCGCCCGATTTTCTTTACCACAAGAAAAGCGGGCAGCGTGAAAAATGGACTACCGATGATTTATCGCCTGTTTTGTTCTACTGCTCGAGACAAATTTCGCCCCCAGTGGCTGAAGCAGAATCTGCAGATGTGGAGCAGGGGGAGTGAGGAACAAGCAATCATCCTGATTAGAGAAGCTGAAGGTTGAGAGCTGGGATATGCAGCTGGAAGAGATCATTTTGATAGGGTGGGGCAAGATTGTGGCGGGATTTGAAGCTGATGTTAAGCATCTTAAAATCAATGGGCAGGATTTTCATTGGGCCGTGGAGGTGGGATTGGAGGTGTGTGGGGGGGGGTTAAAATCCCGAAATCGGGGGGCATGAACCCATCCCGCCCCCATGCCAGTATCAAAGGAGGCGGGTACCTGACCCGCACTGGGACCCACCTCCCCGAGGAGGGAAGGGGATAAGTGCCAATTAACTGCCTGTTAACAGGTAGTTAACAGGCAGTTTTTAGCCTAATCCCTATTTTCATTCTTGAAGTGTGGGATTCCCGACATTTCCAAACCACGCCAAGTTAGCGAGGCGGGCCGTCGGGCTGAAGGGCTTGGAGGGGTCGAGATGTCCGGTGTTCAGGTGAGTGATGGGTGCATGAGTGCAGAGGTAATTGTGTTTGGTGTGTTTGGTGTGTTTAAAGAAGTTTTACTTACATTTACTTACCTTTACAGCCTTCCTTCCTTCAGGTCTCTGGAGTCCCTCATCTCACCGGCACAGAAAGCAGAATCTGTCAAAATCTGCAGCATTCAGCTTTCTGTTCTGGAGAGATCTCTAAATCATCCTGAGAGGAAGGAATTAACTTAGTGTACAGATTGTCAGTGTTTGACAGCTTCAAACAGCTGTCAAGCGCCGATATTTCATCTGTCAAAAGGTCTTGACAGATGAAATATCAATCTGTGATGTCACCTGTTGCCGGGTGGCCCTTAATTAGCCTGCTGAACCCGCTGGGCGGGCTCAACAAGGTCAATCAAGTCAAAATCACGTGGGTTGGCCACAACTCGATGGAGGCGGGACTACAACCCTGAAAGTTGTATTCCCGCCTCCTCAATGAAAATCCAGCCCAATGGGTCCGAAGTTCTGGGGATCTCACTTCATTGGCGTAAGTGCGATACAGCGGAACCCCCATCTGCCCAAGCACAAGGCGGAGGAACACATCACAAATTGCGAGGATGGGGTCATTTTCATGGTTGAGACAGGCTGCTTATGCCTTCAAGGGCACTTCTGCACCACCCATCCCAATTTGCCCTTGAAAAGCAGAGCAGCCCATAGCTGCTCCACCATTGGCCTTTCCCAAGGTCTCAACAGGAGACTTTTATTAAGGCCATATAAATGCGGAATGGGAAGAATGCCCATGGTAGCTGGGAGTTCCCAGACACATTTGCTTAATGTAGGGGTTCAGGTGGATCATCCGCCTCTGCCCCCCTTGACTGGAAAATGTCAGAAGCTAAGAAAAGAAACAGAATCCTTGAGAAACCAAGAACTGCCCCATTTTCTGCCTCCCAATTGGAAATTGCTGGGATTCCATCTTAGCCCGGACCAGAATTTTGTGCTCAATGTCCTTCAAGTCAATGTGTAGGAGCATCTGAGAAGATTATCTCACGTTTGGAGACAAAAAGATCCACCAGCTCCTTGCATTTTATGTGAATAAGAATACCAGTGAGAATGGGATTGGAGTTTATCGACAATATGGCTAATGTTTGAAATAATCTAATATGCCAAAGGGCCCAATGGTTCCTGTTATGCTGGAATGAAGTGTGGAGAATTGACTATTGCCTGTGGAAGCAGGAGGCCAAGATGTGAGGATAGGTGAATATTCTGTAGTTTCTCTTGATAATCTTTGAGAATCAAGGAGCAGAACTTTCCCTCAGAAGATTAAATCGATGAAGTAGAGTCCATGATAGAGTAGATTGTACACAGTCTGTGGAAGGAGCATGGGTGATGGTCCAAATAGGCCGTGGCTTATTCCGTGCTTTCTTGTGGTCCTTTTAGTTCTGCGAGCCAATCTGCAGCTTAACACTGCAGAGTGAACTATGTCTCACATTACTCTGACCTCTCTGTCCTCGGCCTCTTACACTGTTCCAATGAAGCTCAACGTAAGCTCGAGGAACAGCACCTCATCTTTCGATTAGGCACTTTACAGCCTTCTGGACTCAACATCGAGTTCAACTATTTCAGACTATAACCCCTGCCCCTATTTTTTTCAGGCGGCAGTTGTTGATGATTCTGCCATTCCCATTTGCAACATTTAACCACTCCTGTCTTCCACCTTAGCACAGACCGTCCCTTTTGTTCTTTCCTCCCCCTCCCCCTTTCCCTGCCTCTGCACCTGGTTAAAATCTGTTACATCTCTAACTGTTTCCAGTTGTGACGAAGGGGCACAGACCTGAAATGTTGGGGGTGATTTTGCCAGCCCTGGGGAAGCGGGTATGGAGGCGGGACTGCCGGGAAAATGGCAGAATTTGGGAGGCGGGTGCCCAACCTGCCTCCATGCCATCTTCCCAGGAGGCGGGTAGCCATCCCACGCCGGGTCCCGTCTCTTTGGAGGCGGGAAGGGATTAAAGCCTATTAACTGCCTGTTAACAGGTAGTTAACAGGCAGAAAATAGGATTATCCTCTTTTTGCCCTCAAGTGCGGGCTTCCCAAAGGCTCCGAAACCCGCCAGGTCAGCTCTTGTATGTAAGACCTCATCAAACTGCAGAGAATGTCACTGTTCGACAGCTTCACAGAGCTGTCAAACGATGACAATTCATCTGTCAAAAATTTTTCACAGATGAAACGTCATACGTTGACGTGCTCAGCAATCGGCTTCCCCTTGATTGGCCTGCTAATCCCGCTGGACGGGCTTAACAAGGTCAATCAAGGGAAAATAGCACGGGTTGGCCACAAATTGATGGAGGCGGGACATCGACCCGACAAGCAGCAGTCCTGCCTCCAACGCGCCCCCAGTTACAAAATCGCCCCTGTTGACTCTGTTTCTCTCTCCACGGATGCTGAGTGTTTCCAGCATTTTCTGTCGTTATAATTCAGATTTCCAGCATCCGCAGTATTTTGCTATCGTATGTCTCACGTTAATTCTTTCTCGCCAGTTTGTCTCTGCAGAATAGACTTTATTTTGGGAGACAAGGGCTTACTGACAGAGTAAACAGTTAAGTTTACTGCTGGATGTAATTTCCAATCCCAGCTGCAAACTCTTGCTGTAACATTTAAATATTCAGCTTGAGATATCCTGTTACTTTAGCAACAGAGAATATGAGTACTAATATCAGAAAGGTGAGGAAGGGAAGCCTGGCTTGGCAGAATAGTGCAAGCCAGATGGGAAAATATAAAAACAATGATTGAAATTCCCCAGTGTCAACCTGAATAGGATTCAGCTGCATGTTTATATAGCAGATGAAGTGAGGCAGGGAATTTGACCTATTAACAAAGTGTCAGCTGCTCATATCAGTAAGAGTTGATTTTACCAGACTGAACAATTTCTTAGCGACATGCCTATTGGTGGCGAGAGATTATTGGTGGTGTGAACTGGAAATGGTTCTAAAAATCTAAATTCCTGCTCCTGTTTTTTGACATTTTCTGACTAGAGATGTGTCGCTTCTTACAGGATTGAAGAGAAGTTCAACAATTAAATAATTCAAGTGGAAATGGGGGGGGGGGAGGAATGGGTGGAGCATACTAGATCTATGTTAGAAACAGAAATGAATTAGTAGTGTGGATCTGCTGAACCTGGAAAATGATGGTACTTAAATCAGAGAAAGCTCCTGTGCCTGGGGTTATTGCAGTACCTGGGTGCAGCACATACATAGAAACATAGAAGATAGGAGCAGGAGTAGGCCATTCGGCCCCTCGAGCCTGCTCCGCCATTTAATGAGATCATGGCTGATCATCCAAATTCAGTACCCGGTCCCTGCCTTCTCTCCATATCCCTTGATCCCTTTAGCCTTAAGAAATATATCCAACTCCTTCTTGAATATATTTAATGAATTGGCCTCTACTGCCCTCTGTGGCAGAGAATTCCACAGGTTCACCACTCTCTGAGTGAAGAAATTCCTCCTCATCTCTGTCCTAAATGGCTTACCCCTTATCCTTAGACTGTGACCCCTGGTTCTGGACTCCCCGACCATCGGGAACATTCTTCCAGCATCTAGTCTGTCTAGTCCTGTCAGAATTTTATAAGTTTCGATGAGATCCCCTCTCATTCTTCTAAACTCCAGCGAGTACAAGCCCAATCGACCCAATCTCTCCTCATGCGTCATTCCTGCCATCCCAGGTATCAGCCTGGTGAATCTTCGCTGTACTCCTTCCATGGCAAGAACATCCTTCAGGAAAATCAGACAGGTCGGAGCTTGCACCTGTAAGAGATCCCGTCCTCGCTTTTAAGGAAAATTGGGCATGCTCCTCACTGTCCGATATTCCTGTATTCTCTGCTCCCCGGTGATCCAACGGCTCCTGGTGCAGAAACAGAACATTCTACCCCAATAATTCATGGAGCAAACTAACTGGGACCAATGTGTCTTGGTGCAGTGAGTGAAGAATGATGGGCTGGATTCTACGCTCAGTGGCGGTGATCCTGTGTCGAGTTTTCATCCCCCAATTCGTGGCTGTGCTGTGGAACCTTTTACCTCCTGACACCATGAGAGAGTGAGCCTTGGGTATGTTGAGCTAATACCTAATCTAAACCAGGAGTGAGGGCCATGGAAGGGGTTGTGATGTAATGGCCTTTTAGCTGAGTTTAAAAAGCAAGGCCACTGTAAGTAGATCGAGGGGTGGTCACCAATGTTCCCTCTAATTTTATTTTGGTGCGCTGTCCCTTTAAATTTGCTGCGCGTTATCTTTTCCAGCGGCAGCAGCAGGTGAGCGGCCTGCACAGGTCCGGTCGTGCACCTTCGGGGGAACATTGGTGGCCCCCCTGCAGCATATGCTCAACAACTGTAACACACGATCTTCCGCAGCCTCCGCATTGCCGTGTGCGTTGACTGCGAGCATCTTTTCCCTATAATAAAAATCTATAAGCAAAGACATTTTTACGTCTAGAATCTTCATTCCCTGGCACAGGTAACAGCTTTAAGATACAAAGAAAGAAAGGAAAAAGGAAAGAAAGAAAGACTTGCATTTAATGAGTGCCTTTCATGATCTCAGGTCGTTCCAAAGCACTTTACACCCGATTAAGTACTTTTGAAGTGTAGTCACTGTTATAATAATGGGAACGCGGCCAATTTACGCATGGCAAGCTCCCACAAACAGCAATGTGATAATGGCCAGATCATCTGTTTTTAAGTGTTGGTTGAGGGATAAATACTGGGCAGGACTTTGAGCAGAACTCCCCTGCTCTTCTTCGAAATAGTGCCATGGGATCTTTTACGTGCACTTGGTTTAATGTCTCACCCGAAAGATCACCTCTACAGTGTACATTCCAACAACAGGGTAAAAGCACTCTGACTGAAACATTAAAAGGAACACATTGTGGTGCATTGATAACCTCTTACTGATAATGGATGAACAACATAGCTTACGGTATTTGTAGAGTTCCCATTTAAATGTAACCCGCTGTCAAACAGAGGAGAGGATGTCCCGCTGCTGTGGTCACTGGATGGCCCAGGTGAACCTACAAAATAAAGGAAGCAATACAGCATTTTTAATATTGAGGATCCGTCACATGAGGAGAGAGATTATAAGATTTTATAACCGTACCCATCAGTACAGTCACAAATTAGTGACTCTATTTATGTGGCCAGAATAATTTATATTTTTCTTGTGCAAAGGAATTTTTTTTGTCTAACTAGCCTTTTAAAACACAAACACATTTCCAAAAGAACCATTCCAAATATTAGGCAAATTTAATGAAAAATCAGACTCCATTTGGTTAACATGTCTCGCCGTCTTTTCCGTTCGCTTTCCCAACAATCCATTTTGTTTTCTTTCAGACATCACTTTCCTGCATGAGGGAGCTAAGCTGACGGGCATATGCGGGTAGCCTCATGACAAGGGAAATGTTTTGGGTAATTACTAACATGCGACTGGAGAGTGACATTTAAATTGTTATGTTGTAGCCACAACATACTTCGAGTTATGGGAAAAATATATTTGAGGATTGCAGTGGCATCTCATCAAAATCAAAGTCAAATTATTTTCAGTTTAGTAACAACCCATGAACTAAACATCATTCTCTGTATTTTTTTTTATTCGTTCATGCGATGTGGGCGTCGCTGGCAAGGCCAGCATTTATTGCTCATCCCTAATTGCCCGTGAGAAGGTGGTGGTGAGCCAACTTCTTGAACCGCTGCAGTCCGTGTGGTGAAGGTACTCCCACAGTGCTGTTAGGGAGGGAGTTCCAGGATTTTGACCCAGCGATGATGAAGGAACGGCGATATACTTCCAAGTCCGGATGGTGTGTGATTTGGAGGGGAACTTGGAGGTGGTTGTGTTCCCACGCGCCTGCTGCCCTTGTCCTAGGTGGAAGAGGTCGCGGGTTTGGGAGGTGCTGCCGAAGAAGCCTTGGCGAATTGCTGCAGTGCATCTTGTAGATGGTACACACTACAGCCACGGTATGCCGGTGGTGGAGGGAGTGAATGTTTAAGGTGGTGGATGGGGTGCCAATCAAGCGGGCTGCTTTGTCCTGGATGGTGTCGAGCTTCTTGAGTGTTGGAGCTGCACTTATCCAGGCAAGTAGAAAGTATTCCATCACACTCCTGACTAGTGCCTTGTCGATGGTGGAAAGGATTTGCGGAGTCAGGAGGTGAGACACTCGCTGCAGAATACCTCACCTCTGACCTGCTCTTGTTGCCACAGTATTTATGTGGCTGGTCTAGTTTAGTTTCTGGTCAATGGTGACCCCCCCAGGATGTTGATGGTGGGGGATTTGGTGATGGTAATGCCATTGAATGTCATGGGGAGGTGGTTAATTGCTCGCTTTTTGGAGATAGTCATTGCCTGGCACTTGTATTCATCAAATGCTATTCAAAATACTGATCACAAGACTTTATAGCAAATTCTTTTGTTGATTATGTATGCTTTCAGAGCTTGGAAAGAAATGTTAAAATGCTTATAGATTCACAGAATCACAGAAACCCCACAGTGCAGATAGAGGCCATTTCAGCCCATCGAGCCTGCACCGACACATATCCCACCCGATCCCCGTAACCCCTACATCAACACATATCCCACCCTATCCCCGTAACCCCACGTATTTAATCCCCCTAACACTAAGGGTCAATTTATCATAGCCAATCAACCTAACCCGCACATCTTTGGACTATTATCAGTCAATAGCTGGTGTTTGTGACTTCCTTGACAGAAAAAGGCAACCTATATAATCAGTAATAACATACACCCAATGTGAAAGGGAATAGAGTGGAGTCCTTCTCCAGTCACTGCCAATTGCCAATTTACCAGCTAGCAAAAGTGCAAGTGGGTTCGAACAGCATCTGGGTTACACGGCAATATGGGTTTTGCTCCTACTCTGCAGAATGGAGTTTCCCTGGAAAAATATTGAACGCTACGAACAGTAACATTATCTAATAATGTCATTCAATACCAGTTCTGGTTCTGCTCATTTCTAAAAGAAAGCCAATTGCCTAGAACCATAGAAGCTGACCCCACGAAAGGCGGCTAGTCGGTCTACCATGTCTTTGCTACAGCAATCCAAAACTACTCTGCGCTCTCTCCATAGCCCGGTATCTTCTTCTGTATCATTGTTTATCCAATTCTCCCTTAAAAGATGCTATAGGCTCTGCCTCAACTGCTCTCAGTGGCTGAACACTCCACCTACTGATAACTCACTGTGTAAAGAAATTTCTCCTAAACTCTCTCCTCACTCATTTTGGGAGAATTTTAAATTGAGAACCCCTTCTCCTGACCCCGCCGACCAGAGGAAGCAGTCTTTCCCGAGTCAACCTGTCAGAACCTTTCTTAATTTTAAAAAACTCTATTGAATCTCATCTTAGCGAATATCTCGTGACTCTCCTAATAACGAGGGTAGAGATTAGGCGTGTTGGTCATGATACCATTTCTGGTTCTTGTGGATTCGCCTGAGTCTCAAACACCTTGAGGAGAATTCCCTTAATGGGTAAGCTGGAGCAGATGCTGTGACTCATCAGAAACTAGGCTGGGGTAAACCCGTTCTCTAAGGGTTTGCTCCAGTGTTCCTGTAACCTCATGTTTGGATATTGAACTACATCATCAAGCTCCTAATGATGTTCTTGATTATACCACTTTTTACAGAAAGATCATTTGATTGGGGTTTAACCGGCTAAAAGTAGTGTGCTTAAGATTCCTTAATTGACACGCCACAGATTTCCACGTCATTGTCACAAGATTCCTTGGGGTGAAAATTTGTTTGCGCCCGCCCGAGATGCACCCGACCCACCACCGATCGTGCCAGCTGACCCCCCCCAAAATTCCCCCCCACCGTAGTAACTGAGTAAGTGTTGTGCCGATAACTGGAATCCGATGCACAATCTTTCAATAGACCGCCTATTGCCTGGGTCCGTCTTGGCCGATAAATTAGGTCAAGTGCTCTTCACTTGCATTTCTCATTGCCAAGATGTCGCATATGAATCTTCTGTAACATTTTCTGGGTAGACGTTGCGAGATTACATTTCTGCTTCTCGGAAAATTAGACCCATGGTCATTAGGTGCTCAGATCTGCAAATCTAGTAACCCAATTTCCTTCAAGTGTAACTGCTTTAACTTGGCCATCCATTTTATCTCTTAGAGAATCTGCATATCTCTTCCTTTAGCTGTCTTTAGATACTGGTATGATTCCCCGCTTAGGCCTGAGTTAAAATTACAGTCAGGACTCAATGATGTCATTGGGTCGCAACATGCCTATGTAAAGAGGGACCCTAAATAACAACAGAAAATGCTGGAAAAACTCAGCAGGTCAGGCAACATCCATGGAGAGAAATTTGAGTTGACGTTTCGGGTCGAACCCTTCTTCAAAACTGGAAAGAAAAGAAACTAGATCGAAGGCAGGGCTGCGATCGGACAAAAGAATAAAAGAAACAAAAGAAGTAAAAGAGATTAGAAGCTAGACGAGATGGTAATAGGCTGAGATTAGGTGTAAAGTGTACTCGCAGGGCAAGAGATAGCTGCCAGGTGTGAGAGAGAAACAAAAGGAAAGGGGAGGGGGGGGAAAGGAGTGGAAAAATTACAAGAAAAAATGAAATGGGGGCCGAGCTTATGATTTGAAATTGTTGAACTCGATATTGAGTCCGGAAGGCTGCAGAGTGCCTAATCGGAAGATGAGGTGCTGTTCCTCGAGTTTACGTTGAGCTTCCGTGGAACAATACAAGAGGCCAAGGACGGTGAGGTCCGAGTGGGAATGGAGCGGTGAATTAAAATGACAGGCGACCAGAAGCTCGGGGTCACCCTTACGGACTGAACAGAGGTGTTCCGCAAAGCGGTCACCCAATCTGCGTTTGGTCTCCCCAATGTAGAGGAGACCGCATCGTGAGCAGCGAACACAGTATACTAAATTGCAAGAAGTACAAGTACAAGTAAAAGAGGGACCCTGTTGGCTGTCCTTGTCCTATCCTTGTTGCCTGCCCAGGAGAACAGGTTAAAATTGCAGATGTTGTAATCATGTCAGCTTTTGGACAGTAAGAACCAGGGCGATTTTAACTGCCCACCCGCCAGGTTTCTGCTGAGCAAGTAGGGTTAAAATCGGCCCCAAAAGTATTAGTTTATCTTCACTAGAACTGTGACAGTCTTTATTTTGAGAAATCGTAGGTGCATTGCTCATGATTGTACATCCGTTAAAGTTAGTGGACAATGAATTAAATCTAATCACAGTCTGCACACTCACAACTGAACTCTCTGTAAGGGCTGGATTTTGCCGGCGCTCAGAGGGTGGGTTTGGAGGCGGGTCCGCTGTCAAAATAGCAAAAATTGACAGCGGGGAGGAAGCCTGCTCGCAACCCGCCTCCACACGAGTCTCCCAGGTGTCGGGTCTGTCAGCTCAGAACTGACCCAACACTAAGCGGCGGGGGAAACAATTGAGCTCATTAAATGGCTTGTTAAGAGCCAATTTAATGCTATTTCGAGGCTTCCTTCCAATTTTATGTACTCCCCGACGGGTTACCCGCTGCTCGGGCAACACGCCAGCTCACCCAGGCGTGAGTTGAGTCTGCTCTGATGTATCTGATAAGCTGACAGGTGCAGAAGTGGTGTAAAGGATGCCATGTTGCAGATGGTCAGTTTCAGAGCACAGAAACTGTTGGTTACTGCATTTGTAAGACATATAGGCCTAGAAATTCGGTGGGCTGCGCCACCAGTTAGCGCCTAAAGAGGGCACTCAGTGTCTTTAGTGCCACTGGCCGCGCCTCCCGCGATATTTAGCGGGGCGCTAATGGTGGCGTTAGCCTGTAGCGCTGCGCCGCCACCGATGACGTCATCGGTGTGCGCAGTGCCCCACTACCACCCCGATCGTGATATTTGGTAGCGCCCGCCTCTAACGCCGTTCGCAAATCGCACCCGGTTCATGGGGACTACCTGTGGCGGTAGTGGCGCAAATTAAGGTGGAGGTGCGGGGCGGCCATTTTTTTCAGTGTCCGCCTGCCAGCACCTCCGTCCCCGGCCTCCTGATCCCACCCCCCCGGGCAGTGCCGGCTGTGTCCCGAGAGCCCGGCACTTCTCCTCGGTGCCGGGCTCTTTTGCCGGCACTCGCGATCGGTCATCGCGCTGGTGCAGGCCCCTCCCCTTAAGAAGGGGAGGAAGGCCTGCAGCACCGCAGTGCGCCGTGCCGCAGCGTGTGGCGCTGCAGCACATTGCGCTGCGATATTCAGTTTCAGCGCCCCAAGAGGGACGCGGGGCGCCTCGAGCAGTGCCCCGCGTCCCTCTTGGGGCCCTCAAGCTGAATTTCCAGCCGGCGTAACGGCTCCGATCGCAGCGGTAATTCTGGCGCCCAGGCGAGCTTGGCGCCTCGTTTGGGGCTCCACCGAATTTCTAGGCCATAGAGATTTCTTTAGCTTGCCAGTGTTTAGAGCCAACTGTATGTCCAGTGCCACCTCATTGGAACAACCTCTCTCACCATTGACAGATCGCTTGTGTCATCTCACCTACAGCTGCCATCTATTGCAGCAACATCGGTGCCCTAGAAACTATTTCACCTTGGTCCTCCGAATCCTTCCACGATCAGCCCCAACACCAGCAGCACCAGGCACACCAGCAGCAGCAACAACACCACCAACCTTCTCCACCATCACCTGATGCTGCACAGGGCACAGGGCATCAGCCCCTGACAACATTGCTGGCCGGGAGGCCAGCGATGGCATCACCATGGCCAGATTTACTTCACTTGATGCTGTAAACCCTGGCTGCCACATAATGCACCACGTTGACACCATCCCACACCAGCACTGTGAAGCATCCCTTTAATGTCCAAGCCATTCCATGCACACTCATCACTATACTGGGGTGGGAGGGGGGTTGAAGTTATGTCTCAACATTCACTGGAACTCAGTAAGATACTTCTCAAGGTGCGCACAGATCTGTTCAATAAGGGGCAGTGTTGAAAATATAGATTGGACTGTATGACAAGACATTACCAGAAACTTCACATGGACATTGGCTAAACCTCTCAAGTGCCTACCCTTGTGTATTGCTAGTTAAGCCCCTTAAGCTGTAAATATGGTGTCTTACACTTTAGGCCTCCTCTCTGCGTCCTCAATGTGTTAAAATCAAAATGATTTCACTTTCTTTCCTTCCCAACACCTCGGAACCCTGGAATTCACTACCTCCCTCAGTCTTGCCTTCCTCCTAAAATCTATAGGCTGTTAAAACTTGGACTGCAGTGGTTCAAGAAGGTGGCTCACCACCACCTTCTCAAGGGCAATTAGGGATGGGCAATAAATGCTGGCCTTGCCAGCGACACCCACATCCCATGAGTGAATAAAAAAACAAAGCTCATCATCAATGATTCATTGCTTTCTCTGCCCTTTTCAGCTTTGATAGTGGTCTGCACTATGGTCCTTGAGCCTTCACCTAGGTTTCACAATAATAAATGCTCAGGTTAGAATAGGTGACAAAGCTATTTAGTGCATGGAACACAGGAGGGTAATTCTATGCATGTCTGTCTCCTATTTTACTAGAATTACGATGGAATGTTCGTTATGAGCGCTGGTGATGGTTAGTAATAAAAGTACTGAGTGGGGTAAGTTGACTTAATTCTCTGAAGGGGTATCTCATTCCCACAAATCATTACTAATTTCTGATTGTCTCTTAGTTTACATCTGATTCACACAAACTCACATAATATGTTCTAAATTTCGCTTTTTGAAATTTTTCTAAATCTAGACAATTGTAACGATTTGATTAACTTGCCAAAACTGACCATAGAGCACATATACCAGAAACGCTGTCTACGGAGGTCACGGTCCATCATCAAAGACCCTACCCACCCCAGCCACAGTCTGTTCGCCCTCCTGCCATCTGGGAGACGCTACAGATGCATTCGCACCCGTACGATCTGATTTAGGAACAGCTTCTTTCCCAGGGCTGTCATCCTACTGAACTCCACAAATAAACTCTAAAGCCTGCACATCTGCCAATGCACTTTATTATGGTTATGGTTATGTTTATGTTAATGTATTACAAGCCAAATGTATGTTGAATGTTTAAATGTCTTAATCCAAATGTACACTCTCGGGAGCCGCAAGCCTACATTTCGTTGTACTGCACTTGTGCACTAACAATGACAATAAAAGTTGATTTGATTTGATTTGATTTGAAAATAGGATCACACTACATGTATTATCTGCGATTAGTAATTTTTACTCCCGATTATAAATATATATTTTTTTATCTTCCACTTAATTTATCTTGCTCAGCACTGTCCATTACATTTATACTTTGTCATATGACCCCAAGCAGTCACAGGGGGCAATATTCTGTGCCAAACACCCCCTCCCAAAACACCAGGGGGGTAGAATTCAGTATCGCCCCGTTTGGGGCGCCATTATCGGCCGTGCGCAAAGTTGAGCGCCTGGCGCTAATTATCGCCTCCGATGGCAAACTTGGCTTTTATCGCCCCTGGAGGTGATTGGAACGCTAAATCAGGCGCTTCACACCTGTCTTAAGGCGCAAAGGCCAAGGAGCGAGGCGCTACCTCAGAGCGCTGGTGAAGCTCATGTGATGTCAGTCAGCAATGGAACACAGACACACTGGTGCCGGCCAGTTCTTAAAGGGAAATTCTGGCGAAAGGTCATCGAACTGAAATGTTATCTCTGTTTCTCTCTTCACAGATGCTGCTTGACCTGCTGAGTTTCTCCAGCATTTTCTGTTTTTATCTTAAAGGGGAGGGTCGATCTTGCTCTCCATCCACATCCTGCTCATTGCAGCCTTGAATCTTGGCCTGGAGAGACCTGTACATCAAATCTGCTGGAAAGAACAATGGAGAGACCCAGGGAAAGAGCTCAGAGTGCAGCCCCCACAGTCTCTTCTAAGTCGATACAAGGAAGGGCAAATCAAAATGAACCTGCAAAGTGCTGCTCAGTACCCAAAACTCCTTCACACAGCGTTGAAGTCTCTCAGAATGTGTGGTGCAAAAATGTCACCAACAAAAAAAGGCAGGAAGCGGTTGCCATTAAATAGCGCTCCCCCAGTCCCTTTCTGACTGCAAAACACTCCCCTCAACCTGTCGTTGCTAGTGGCAGGCGGTAAGGCAGGGGGTGCCACTCAATATGCGGTCCGGGGCGCTACCGGGGCATTGCGCACTCGACTGACGTCTCGATCTGCTGGCGCAGGAGATCGTGGCAGTAGTGTTTAGTGCCGCTGCAAAATGTCTAGTTAATTTCGCAAGCGGTGCAAACATCGCCGGGCGCTAGTTGCTTTGCGCCCCATTACCGCCCTCTTAAGGCGCTAATGGGAGGCGCAAACCAACTGAATTTTTCTCCCCAGGCGCTGTATAAGTGGTCTGCACAGAACGGGATTAAACAGAGTGGACTTGAATGAAGTGTTTTATTTGGGAACTTGGAAAGAGTGGGAATTCCTGGCAAGAGGGGGAAGGAGTTGCTGCTTTTTGCCTACACTACTTGCAGTGCTTTGTGTTACAGGTAGATATTTAATTTCAGTACCCTTAACTTAATCTAGACCAAGTAAGTAGTCAAGGAACTACACTGTAAACTAAGTTACCTAGTTACAAATTTAATTACATTTAATTAAATAAAACAAGGTCCTATAGGGATGGCAGTGCAGGTGGTGTGCCGCAACTGCAGCATGTGGGAGTTTGTGGAGAGCGTTGTGATCCCGGACAACCACATTTGCAGTAAGTGCCTGAATCTTGAGGAATTTCAGCTCAGAGTTTTTGAGCTGGAGACTGAGGTGCAGACATTGCGGGGCATCAGGGATGGGAAGAGTTACCTGGACACTTTGATGCAGGAGGCAGTCACACCCCTTAGGTTAGGTAGTGGCACAAGTCTGGTTAGTGGTCAGGGACAGGAGGGTGTGACTGCAACTCAGGCAGGTAAGGGGACCCCAGGTGCAGTGCTGGAGCAGCCTCAACCTTTGCCCTTGCCCAACAGGTATGAGGTTCCTGCTGCCTGTGTGGATAAGGGAAAAGCCTGCAGGATAGATAAGCAAGCTGACCATGGCACCATGGTGCAGGAGGCCATTCAAGTGGGGGGAGTGAAAGGGAATGTAGCTGTGGTAGGAGACAGTAGTCAGGGGGATAGATACTGTTCACTGCAGCCGCGACTGAGAGTTCCAAATCTTGTGTTGCCTGCCCGGTGCCAGGGTTAAAGACATCTCCTCACGACTGGAGAAGAACTTGGAATGTGAAGGGGAGGATCCAGTTGTCGTGGTCCACGTAGGAACCAATGACATAGGTAGAACTAGGAATGAGGTTCTGCTGAGGGTGTTTAATTAGCTAGGATCCAAAGTAAAAAGCAGAACCTCAAAGGTAATAACCTCTGGATTGTTACCTGAGCCACGCGCAAATTGGCATAGGGACAAAACAGATTAGAGTTTTAACTGCGTGGAAAGATGCAAAAAACTTCCCAGAAATAGTGGAGAACCAAGTTCTAGTGAGAATGAGGAACTGAAATAAATTAGTATTAGTAAAAAAAATAGTACTGGATAAATTAATGGGACTGAAAGCCGATAAATCCCCTGGACCTGATGACCTTCATCCTAGGGTTTTGAAAGAGGTGGCTATAGAGATAGTGGATGCATTGGTTGTCATTTTCCAAAATTTCATAGATTCTAGAATGGTTCCCGTGGATTGGAAGGTAGCAAATGTAACCCCACTATTTAAGAAAGGAGGGAGAGAGAAAACAGGGAGCTACAGAAGAGTTAGCCTGACATCAGTAGCAGAGAAAATGGTAGTATCTATTATTAAGGACGTGGTAACAGGGCACTTAGAAAATGATAGGATTGGGCAGAGTCAACATGGATTTATGAAAGGGAAATTGTGTTTGACAAATCTGTTCGAGGTTTTTAAGGTTGTAACTAGCAGAATAGATAAGGAGGAACCAGTGGATGTGGTGTATTTGGATTTTCAGAAGGCATTCAGTAAGGTGCCACACAAGAGATTATTAAACAAAATTAGGGCTCATGGGGTTGGGGGTAATACACTAGCGTGGATTGAGGATTGGTTAATGGACAGAAAACAGCGAGTAGGAATAAACGGGTCATTTTCAGGTTGGCAGGAGGTAATTAGTGGGGCACTGCAAAGATCAGTGCTTGGGCCTCAGCTATTCACAATCTATATCAATGACTTGGATGAAGGGACCAAATGTAATATATCCAAGTTTGCTGATGATTCAAAGTTGGGTGGGAATGTAAGTTGTGAGGAGGTTACAAGGAGGCTTCAAGGGGATACAGACAGGCTAAGTGAGTGGGCAAGAGCATGGCAAATGGAATATAATGTGGAGGAACCTGAGCAGGGAGACAGAGGAAAGGGAAACAAGGATTAAAGCAAAAGACAGGAAGGAGAAAAACAAAAGTGGCAGTCAGAGAAACCAAGGCCTAAAGATTCGGTGGCGCCCCAAACCCGGGAGCGCCAGCGGGATATTCAGTTTGAGCGCCCCAAGAGGGACGCGGGGCGCTGCTTGAGGCGCCCCGCATCCCTCTTGGGGCGCTGAAACTGAATATCGCAGTGCAATGTGCTGCAGCGCCACACGCTGTGGCACGGCGCGCTGTGGTACTGCAGGCCTTCCTCCCCTTCTTAAAGTGCAGGGGCCTGCACCAGCGCGATCACCGATCGCGAGTGCCGGCAAAAGAGCCCGGCACTGAGGAGAAGTGCCGGGCTCTCGGGACACAGCTGGCACTGCCCGGGGGGGGAGGGATCAGGAGGCCGGGGAGGGCGGCGCGAGGAGGTGCTGGCAGGCGGCCACCGAAAAAAATGGCCACCCCGCACCTCCCCTTTAATTTGCGCCACTACCGCCACAGGTAGGCCCCACTGAACTGGTCGCGATTTGCAACCGGCGCTACGGGGGGGGGGGCGCGACCCAATATCGCATTTGGGGCGGTAGCGGGGCGCTGCGCTACAGGCTAATGCCGCCATTAGCGCCCCACTAAATTTCGCGGGAGGCGTGGCCAGTGGTGCTAAAGCCACTGAGTGTCCTCTTTAGGCGCTAACTGGTGGTGCAGCCCACCAAATTTCTAGGCCCAAAGGTTTAAATCAAACATGGCCACAGTAAATAATAATTCTAATAAGTCTAAGAGCGTTAAAAACACAAGCCTGGAGGCTTTGTGTCTTAATGCGAGGAGCATTCGTAATAAGGTGGATGAATTAGCTGTGCAAATAGAGGTAAACGAACATGATTTGATTGGGATTACGGAAACATGGCTCCAGGGTGGCCAAGGCTGGGAACTCAACATCCAGGGGTATTCAATATTCAGGAAAGATAGGCAAAAAGGAAAGGGAGGTGGGGTAGCATTGCTGGTTAAAGAGGGGATTAACACAATTGTAAGGAAGGATATTAGCTCTGATGATGTGGAATCTGTATGGGTAGAGCTGAGAAATACCAAGGGGCAGAAAACGTTAGTGGGAGTGGTATATAGACCTCCAAATAGTAATGGGGAGGTTGGGGATGGCATTAAAAGGGAAATTAGAGATGCGTGCAATAAGGGCACAGCAGTCATCATGGGTGACTTTAATCTACATATAGATTGGGCTAACCAAATTAGTAACAATACTGTGGAGGAGGAATTCCTGGAGTGTTTACGGGATGGTTTCTTGGACCAATATGTTGAGGAACCAACTAGAGATCAGGCCATCTTAGACTGGGTATTATGTAATGAGAAAGGATTAATTAGCAATCTTGTTGTACGAGGCCCCTTGGGTCAGAGCGATCATAATATGATAGAATTCTTCATTAAAATGGAGAGTGAAGTAGTTGACTCAGAGACTAGGGTCCTGAATTTAAATAAAGGAAACTACGATGGTATGAGGCGCGAGTTGGGTAGGATTGATTGGGGAATGTCACTCAAAGGGTTGACGGTGGATAGGCAATGGCAAACATTCAAAGACCGCATGGATGAACTACAGAATTTGTTCATCCCAGTTTGGCATAAAAATAAAACAAAAAAGGTGACTCAACCATGGCTAACAAGGGAAATTAGGGATAGCATAAGATCAAAGGAGAGGACATATAAATTGGCCAGAAAAAGCAGTAAACCTGAGGATTGGGAGCAGTTTAGGATTCAACAAAGGAGGACAAAGGGATTAATTAAGAAGGGGAAAATTGGATATGAGAGTAAGCTTGCAGGGAACATAAAAACTGACTGTAAAAGCTTTAATAGATATGTGAAGAGAAAAAGATTGGTGAAGTCAAGCGTAGGTCCCTTGCAGTCAGAATCAGGGGAATTTATAATGAGGAACAAAGAAATGGCAGACCAATTAAATACATATTTTGGTTCTGTCTTCACAAAGGAGGACACAAATAACCTCCCAGAGATGTCAGGGAACATAGGGTCTGATGAAAGGGAGGAACTGAAAGAAATCAGTATTTGTAGGGAAATAGTGTTAGGGAAATTGACGGGATTGAAGGCCGAATAATCACCAGGGCCTGATAATCTACATCCTAGGGTACTTAAGGAAGTGGCCCTAGAAATACTAGATGCATTGCTGATCATCTTCCAACATTCGATGGAATCTGGAACAGTACCCATGGATTGGAGGGTAGCTAATGTAACCCCACTATTCAAAAAAGGTGGTAGAGAGAAAATGGGGAATTACAGACCAGTAAGCCTGACATCGGTAGTGGGGAAAATGCTAGAGTCCATTATAAAAGATGTAATAGCAGAACACTTGGAAAACAGTGACAGGATCGGACAAAGTCAACATGGATTTACAAAAGGTAAATGTGCTTGACTAATCTACTGGAATTTTTTGAGGATGTAACTGGTAAAATAGGTAAGGGAGAACCAGTGGATGTGGTGTATTTGGACTTTCAAAAGGCTTTCGATAAGGTCCCGCATAAGAGATTAGCGTGTAAAGTTAAGGCACATGGGATAATTAGCTTGCATCAGCAGAAAAGCTTAAAGGAAATACCACTGGAAAAAGGTATAAACATTGAACTCTCAAATGGGATAACAGACTCGCTTTAATTGGGCAAAGCGATTCTCAGCTTCAGAGGCGGTTCTGTCATCTCCAGCACTTTGTACCTCGGGGATCAAAGGTATTTGATATTGGTGGATATCCTGCCTGTATAAAAACTTTAAGAACTATAATACTGTAGTGAAGTTAAGGTTTAAAAGTAAGATTCCCTGTTAATAATAAAAAAGCATTTTTTCTCTTTTTAGAATGGTTAATGTTGCGATTGACTCACCAACTGTAAATTGCATGTCGGTTCTTTAATAAATCTATATATTTTTAGAATTGTCTCACATAAGACTTCTGTATCAAAAACTTGCAAACTCAATCTCTGTACACTCCTTGGTGAGGAATTGCAGAATTCTGAGGGAGTTTTCCGGACTCTCATAATATCCGGAACGTTACAGTCTAGCTAAACTTATTAAAAGCGCTATCTGGAGGATGGTAACATTCTCCGGTTGTTCCTTTCCTTTAGGGAGAGATAGTCCAGACCTTTTGACCCAATTAAGCATCTTTCGGATTCGGCTACCTCAAACTTCAGTCGAAAGTGAACGTCTGAGAAATACGCCTGATCCGGGGTAGCCCTAAAGGGGCTAGGACTAGTAATTATCCCCTCAGTACAAGGCTGGCTGCCAGCTTTGTCAGTTAGCCCTGCATCTGGGCTCCCTTGCAGGGCAATTGCAGGGCTGGCAATGCACCCCCCGGCCTCATTTCCATGGAAGTGCTGGACCTGCACTTATTGTAGGCACAGGCCCTGCTCCAATCCTCAAGGGAAGGCCTGGAAATCCCAGGGCAACATACCACAGGAAACTTTGGTTTATCCGGAGGTTGTATGTCCGGAAACCTCGATCTACCGGCAGAAATCAGGAGCCGTTTTGTTAGTTTTTTTTTCTTCTTGTGGCTTTTTTTTCAACAGTCAGGCTCTGCAAAGTCTCTCTGAAGCTGTTGCTAAGCTACAGAGACGCTTCCAAGGTACGGCCGACTGTTTAGAAGCTGTTGCTAAGCAACGGTGTTTGTTGCCAGAGCTGCAAATCTCCGTATGCTTCAACATTAACGCTGGTATGTCCGGCAGTTTTGATAGATCGGCAACAGCTCGGTCCCATCGGTGCCGGATATCACAAAGTTTCCTGTAGTTCACAAATGCTTAACTTTTTAGGGGAGATGTCAACCCACTGAAGGTAACAGCTGCGTAAATACTGTATAAAAGCAAGTTGCTGTTATGAAATTCCTTGATCTGTTATTTTAATGAAGGCATTAACCCAGTGGGTGAGCGCTTCATTAAAATGGTGGACACAGGAATTTCAGATGAATGTGTTAATTACTAATATTACACTGCACGATGTCCACTCACCTTTGTGGCTGGCAAACTCCAAGTGGCATAATAAGCATATCTCAGAAGGTAATTGAAATATATTTACAGAGATGTTTGAAAAAAAAGAAATAAGAAAGGAGGACATTTCAAATATATAGGCATTAATGTGAGCAGCTAACTGAGACAACAAGTATTTATAATGACATTCTGCGTAGTGCGGCCTCAAACCCTTCTGTGTCGAATTCAATGAGGCAATCTTTGGAAAATGCTTATGTCAATGCTGATCTTATTTAACGGCATCAAAGTGGAACAGAACAGTGAACCTCTCTCTATTTTTTTGTCTCTTACCTAGTGGGAGCTTAAGGAAGGAAGGGGCTTCCCTGAGGTACTGAACGGTGATAGTAACTTCATCCCCAGCATTTCGCAGTAGGTGCACCTGTCAATGTGATGTATAACAACAGCTTTACTGCAAAGACACCACCAGATACAGTAATTATAACAAAAATACGGCAAATCATTCACGTGTCAACTTGCTCTTATCTTAGCATACGGAGATTAAACACCGAACTTAGAATAGTATTCAGATAGATTAAAGAGCTGTGAAAAGCACAGTGAAAGGGGTAGAACTTTGTCCTCATTGTGCCTGTTTTACGGACAAAAGTTTGCATCCGAAAGATGCCTGAAAAGACATCCCACCGAATACTGAGTGTGGCCATTTTTCAGGCGTCCTAGGTGCCCGCCTAAAACAGTCGGTCGGCCCGTTAGCTATGTAAATGAGGGGCTTAAGGACCCTCCACGATAAAGAGCGGAACACGTGAATTTCCCGCAATTACGCTGATTCAAAATGGGTGTAAAATTACGCCCAGCATTTTAGATGCAGCAAGAAACAAAGTCATTATTTCTGGGTGCTTTATTGTTATTTTATTAAGCAATCATTCTTTTGTTTATCCTCACTGAGACCCGCTCTGTACTTTCTGTTTCTTTGAATGGATTTTTGATGACATCAGTATGAGGCACTTTAAAAATTGAAAAGCTTCCACCATTTCATTTTCTTAAACATGCTGTGCCTGATGTGCATGACTGATGGCTTCAAACTTTAATTCTCATACTCAAGGAGGGAATTTATAGTGCGAGTTCCACGCATACCTTGGGCCACGATTAGTTATGTTGACTTCTGGTTGTTTGACGCCAATTTTTACATTCTGGCATATGCTAATGAGATTGGCAAGAAATTGCAGCATATATTGATCTTCACAGAATCATAGAACGGTTATGGCACAGAAGGAGGCCATTCGGCCCCTCGAGCCCATGCTGGCTCTCTTCAAGAGCACTTCAGCTAGTCCCACTACCCCACCCTTTCCCCGGAGCCCTGCAAATTGTTTTCCTTCAGGCACTTATCCAATTCCCTTTTGAAAGCCATGATTGAATCTGCCTCCACCACCCTTTCAGGCAGCGCATTCCAGATCCTAACCACTCGCTGCGTAAAAAAGGTTTTCCTGATGTCACCTTTGGTTCTTCTGCCAATCACCTTAAATCAGTGTCCTCTGGTTCTCGACAGTTCCACCAATGGGAACAGTTTCTTTCTATCTACTTTGTCCAGACCTCTCATGATTTTGAACACCTCAATCAAATCTCCTCTTAACCTTCTCTGCTCTAAGGAGAATAACTCCAGCTTCTCCAGTCTGTCCACATAATTGAAGTCCCTCATCCCTGGAAGCATTCTCGTCAATCTTTTCTGCACCCTCTCTAAGGCCTTGAAAGCCACGATTGAATCTGCCTCCACCACCCGTTCAGGCAGTGCGTTCCAGATCATAACCACTTGCTGTGTAAAAAAGTTTCCCCTCATGTCACCTTTGGTTCTTTTGCCAATCATGTGCGGTGCCCAGAATTGGACACAGTACTCCAGTTGAGGCCGAATAAGTGTTTTATAAAGGTTCATCATAACTTCCTTGCTTTTGTACTCCATGGGCTGGATTTTCATTGAGGAGTCGGGTAGGAGGCATGACTACAACTTTCAGGATTGTAGTCCCGTCTCCATCGAGTTCTAGCCAACCCACGTGATTTTGACTTGATTGACCTTGTTGAGCCCGCCCAGCGAGCTCAGCAGGCCAATTAAGGGCCACCCGGCAACAGGTGACATATTTCATCTGTCAAGACTTTTTGACAGATGAAATATCAGCGTTTCACAGCTGTTTGAAGCTGTCAAACACTGACAATCTGTACTCCAGGTTAATTCCTTCCTCTCAGGATGATTTAGAGATCTCCCCGGAACAGAAAGCTGAATGCTGCAATTTTTGACAGCTCGCAGCCATTCTGCTTTCTGTGCTGGTGAGATGAGGGACTCCCGAGACCTGAGGAAAGAAGGCTGTAAAGGTATGTAAAGGTTAGTAGAACTTCTTTAAATACTTTACACACACCAAATACACTTACCTCTGCACTCATGCACCCATCACTCACCTGAACACCTGGGATGTCCAAGTGATTGTTAATTTTGTCCCTGATTATTGTTTCTCAAAGCTTCCCCACTACTGAGGTTAAACTGACTGGCCTGTAGTTGCTGGGTTGATCCTTGCACCCTTTTTTGATCAAGGGTGTAATATTTGCAATTCTCCAGTCCTCTGGCACCATCCCTGTATCTAAGGAGGATTGGAAGATTGTGGCCAGTACCTCCGTGATTTCCACCTTTACTTCCCTCAACATCCTAGGATGCATCCCAGCTGGTTCTGGTGACTTATCTACTTTAAGTACAGCTAGCTTTTCTAGTACCACCTCTATCAATTTTTATCCCATCCAGGATCTCCACTACCTCCTCTTTCACTATGACTTCGGCAGCATCTTCTTCCTTGGTGAAGACAGATGCAAAGTACTCATTTAATACCTCAGCCATGCCCTCTGCCTCCATGCGTAGGTCTCCTTTGTGGTCCCTAATTGGCCCCACCCCTCATCTTACTACCCGTTTACTATTTATATGCCTATAGAAGACTTTTGAATTCTCTTTTATGGTAGCTGCTAATCTATTCTCATACCCTCTCTTTGCCCCTCTTATTTTCTTTTTCACTTCCCCTCTGAACTTTCTATATTCAGCCTGATTCTCACTTGTATTCTCAACCTGACATCTTTTATACATGCTTTATTTCTGCTTCAACTTACTCTATCTCTTTCATCATCCAGGGAGCTCTGACTTTGGTTGCCCTTCCATTCCCCCTCGTGGGAATGTGCCTTGACTATACCCGAATCATCTCCTCTTTAAAGGCAGCCCATTGTTCTATTACAGTTTTGCCTACTAATCTTTGATTCCAATTTACCCGGGCCAAATCCGTTCTCAATCCACTGAAATTGGCTTGCCTCCAATGAAGTATTTTTACTCTAGATTGCTCCCTGTCCTTTTCCAAAGCTAATCTAAACCTTATGGTACTATGATCACTATTCCCTAAATGTTCCTCTAAATGTTGGCAAAATGGGAATGAAAACAGGCGTAAATTGTGGCATTACTTACTGATTACACCCCCACAGGAAATTTCAGGCCGAAATGTTAAATTGATGCCATGGCACTCTCACCGGTTTCCTGCCTCACATTTATTTGTAGGACCTTGCGGTTGCTGTCTACCAAATGGCTGCCTTGTTTGCCTATATTGTAACAGCGACGGCGCTTCAAAATTAATTCATTAGCTCTGAAGTGCTTTGAAATATTCTGAAGATGCGAAAGGTTCTATATAAATGCAAGTTTGAGGGGGGTAGATTGAAAGGTGATCTAGCAGCTTGAGGGGATTATCTGATCAAGGTGTTTAAAATGTTAAAAGGATTTGATAAGGTAGATACAGGAAACTTTCGATTTACCGGCACCTAAATAACCGGAAATCTTGGTTAACCGGCAAAATTCAGGAGTAAGTTCAGGTAAGTTTTACTTCATATTCTACTTGCCTTCCTCCATCTGTTGCTGTGCAAGGGTGTGGCTGCAGCTGTTGCTAAGCTACAGAGACGCTTGGAACTTGTGGCCATTGTTTTGCACATGTTGCTAAGCAACAGGGTTTGTTGCTTTATATGGAGCGGTCAGCTCTCCGTATCTTTTACTATAGCTCTCGGTTATCCGGAATTTTTGATGAACCGGCACCATGTCGGTCCCGTCTGTGCCGGATAAAAAAAAGTTTCCTGTATAGAGAAACTATTTCCTCTGATTAGGGAATTCAGAACAAGGGGACATGATCTTATAATTAGGGCTAGGCCATTCAGCTCTAGGAGGGAAACCAAAAGCACTTTTTCATACAAAGGGTAGTGGAAATCTGAAATTCTCTCCCCCTGAAGGCTGTGGATGGTGAGTCAATTGAAATTTTCAAGACTGAGATCGATAGATTTTTGGGCGTAAGGGTATCAAGGGAGTTGGAGCAAAGGCAGCTAAATGGAGTTGAGGTACAGATCAGCCATGAACTATCTGAATGGCGGGACAGGCTCCACGGGCTGAATGGCCTCCTCCTGTTCCTATTTTCTTACAATGTCCCAGTAATGCAGTGCATGCTTTACTATGAAGTGACAGCATTAGTTTCCTCACCATGAACCCCTTGTCCTACTTATTTGATTTATTCAGTCATAAAATGATTTAGAATTTGGCCATTAGACTTCTCTCCTGCCTCCGTGTTTATCCTGCTACTGTTTACATTGCTGGCACGTGCCATTTAAGATCAGTCTGTAAGATTAGTGATGATGCCAAGGTTTATCCTGACTTGCCCCATTTTCGTGCCAATGTTGCAATCAATAAAGTGAGTGCAATGATACATGTGACACAACAGGGCAGCACCAATATGGGCGCAGCCAACATAATGCCTCCTCCCCTTGCCACCAGGGCAATTCAATTATAAATCATTTCCACTAACTCTTTAAGCGGTGCTACGAAACAGACACCTTGCTTCGAAATTATGTCGGTGAACTATATTCAGTGGGCGCCATGTTAGTACAAACAGTCTTCCACTCTTGTGTCATTGCTGATTTCTTCTTTCTTACATTAAATTCGAGAATATAACCTTTTAAAAAGTGTATCAGACTAGTTAACACTCACCACTTCTTCATGTGTAGCATTTTCAACATTAATGCCATTAACCTGCAAAAAAATATATATATATATATTTGCCATATTTAATTTTAGGCTTGTGAAATATATGCAGCAACGCTTAAAACAAAACAAAGTATAAAACCGATATAAATGTTTTACTAACTTGCAGCACCGCATCTCCAACGAATAACATCCCAGTCTGGTCAGCTATATACCAAAGGAGAAAGGAAAGGTGTGTGAGAAAGTGTGGCGGAAAGCATGTATGCAGGTAAGGAGCTTTTTAATGAAGGATGGTTTAGAGACCAGTGTTAATTCCCTGCCTTGGGGGGCGGGGGGGATAAGGGATTGCCATTTGTTTCCTGTATCAGGAGCTCTAGCCAGAAGAACTGGGGTAGATCTTGACTATGCGCGTTAGTGTAAAACGGATGCAAGCGAGTTGGTAGCCCATTTTAAATCTCTCCCAATTGGGTACCGACTTCGATGGAAATAAAAATCGCAAGCGACGTAAAGCGGGCTACTCACTCACCATTACCCTTTTTAAGCTATTGCACAAAATCAAGGATGAGCCCATTGACTTCAAAAGGCGGACATTTTGTTCATAAGGCTTCTTTGGAGACTGAGGAGATTGCTTGTTCCTCGTGAACAGTAAATGCCACTGCTGTCTAACAAAAAACAGTTCATGTAAAAGAAAAATGCAGCCCCACATTTCCACACATATCACCAGGAATGGAAGCAACAGATATTGATTAGCTTTTGTAAGCAGTACAAGGTATCATACGCATTACATTATTTTTTGTCCTGCAGGAGTTAGCAAATTGAATAAATGTTGAAAGAGAAGTGCAAAGTTATTTGATTTTCAACAGGCAGAAAAAAAACATAAATCAATCCAAATGTCCCAATGCTGTTTATTTTCATCCTTGCAAACAAAAAAACAATCGAAGTGGTAAATAAATCAATAGGCTTTTAGGTCAGAGGCATAGGACCCAATTCTCAAAGACTTCTGTTTCCCTGCTATTTTTCTTGTAACAGTATTTGCATTGTTAATTGTTGTTAGTACTAATTAGATATTCTCCCCTATAATGAAC
>NW_028226291.1:0-51062 GCF_052327205.1 Somniosus microcephalus | reverse complement strand
TAGACCCTCCTTAGTTGGTGACAGCAGAACCAGGTCATCTGCATAGAGGAGGAATTTAACCTTGGATTCATATAGGGTGAGGCCGGGTGCTGTAGATTGTTCAAGTAGTTTTGCCAACTCATTTATGTAAATATTAAAGAGTGTCGGTGAGATGGGTGAGCCCTGCGTCACACCACGCCCCTGTGGGAAGTATTTTGTTTGTTTGTCTCCAATTTTAACTGCACATTTATTGTTTGTATACATTGATTTAATTACATCATATGTTTTTCCCCCTACACCACTTTCAATAAGTTTCAAGAATAGACCGTCGTGCCAGATGGAATCGAAAGCCTTCTGGAAATCTATAAAGCAGGCAAAAATTTTGCTTTTGTTTTGATGAACGTGTTTGTCAATTAGGGTCTGTAGGGTGAAGATATGATCTGATGTTCTATAGTTTGGTAGGAATCCAATTTGGCTTTTACTCAAGACATTGTGCTCCTCAAGGAAGTTTATAAGTCTTTTGTTTATGATACTACAGAATACCTTCCCCAGGTTACTGTTTACACAGATGCCTCGATAGTTATTTGGGTCGGCTTTGTCCCCACTTTTGTATATGGGCGTTATGAGTCCTTTGTTCCAGATATCAGGGAAGTAACCGACACTCAGAACCAAGTTGAAGAGTTTTAGGATAGCCAGTTTCATTTTATCGTCTGTGTGTTTAATCATCTCGCTTAGTATGCCGTCTGCCCCGCAAGCTTTTCCTGGTCGCAGGTCCTTGAGATTTTCAAAAAGTTCTTTTTCTGTTATTATGGAGTCTAGCGGGTTTTGGTTATCTTTTATGGCCATTTCGAGCTTTTCCAGTTTTTTGCATATTTGGTGTTGCTCTGGCCTTAGTGTGTTTTTCTGGTATAATTTTTCAAAGAGGTTTTCCCATGTGTCTCCATTTTGAATGGCCAATTCGTCGTGTTGTTTTTTGTGTAATGTATTCCAGTTGTCCCAGAAACAATTGGAATCAATGGATTCCTCAATGGAGCTGAGTGTATTCAAGTTTTTTCCTCATGTTATGGCAATCTGGGTCAAACCATTTTTCATAGTTTTTCTCTCTCTCTCTCTGTCCACATCTCTGTCTCCATTTCTCTCTCTCTCTGTCCACCTCTCTCCCTCTCTCTCTCCCCGTCCCTCTCTCACTCTCTCCCTCTCCCCGTCCCCTTCTCTCTCTCTCCCCATCCCTCTCTCTCTCTCTCCCCATCCCTCTCTCACTCTCTCCCTCTCCCCTTCTCTCTCTCTCTCCCCATCCCTCTCTCACTCTCTCCCCGTCCCCCTCTCTCACTCTCTCCCCGTCCCTTTCTCTCTCTCTCCCCGTCCCTCTCTCTCACTCTCTCCCCGTCCCTCTCTCTCTCTCTCTCCCCGTCCCTCTCTCTCTCACTCTCTCCCCGTCCCTCTCTCTCTCACTCTCTCCCCGTCCCTCTCTCTCTCTCTCCCCGTCCCTCTCTCTCTCACTCACTCTCTCCCCGTCCTTCCCTCTCTCACTCTCTCCCCGTCCTTCCCTCTCTCTCTCTCCCCGTCCCTCTCTCACACTCTCTCCCCGTCCCTCCCTCTCTCACTCTCTCCCCGTCCCTCTCTCCCTCTCACTCTCTCCCTGTCCCTCTCTCTCTCCGTCCCTCTCTCTCTCTCTCTCCCCGTCCTTCCCTCTCTCACCGTCCCTCTCTCTCTCTCACTCTCCCCGTCCCTCTCTCTCTCTCTCCTCGTCCCTCTCTCTCTCTCCCTCTCCCGCTCCCCCTTTCCGCGCTCTCTCTCTCTCTGTTCCGCTCTCTCTCTCGCTCTGTCCCTCTCTCTCTCTCTCCACCTCTCTCCCTCGCCATCTCTCTCTCTCTCTCTTTCTCTGTCACTCTTTCTCCCTCTCTGTCCCCCTCTCTCTCTGTCCCTCTCTTTCTCTGTCCCCCTCTCTCTCTCCATCTGTCCCTCTCACTCTGTCTCTGTCCCTCTCTCCCCCTCTCTGCCCCCGTTTCTCTCTCTCTGTCTCCATCTCTCTCTCTGTCTCCATCACTCTCTCTCTGTCTCCATCACTCTCTCTCTGTCTCCATCTCTCTCTCTGTCTCCATCACTCTCTCTCTGTCTCCATCTCTCTCTCTGTCTCCATCACTCTCTCTCTGTCTCCATCTCTCTCTCTGTCTCCATCACTCTCTCTGTCTCCATCTCTCTCTCTGTCTCCATCACTCTCTCTCTGTCTCCATCTCTCTCTCTGTCTCCATCACTCTCTCTGTCTCCATCACTCTCTCTCTGTCACCATCACTCTCTCTCTGTCTCCATCACTCTCTCTCTGTCTCCATCACTCTCTCTCTGTCTCCATCACTCTCTCTCTGTCTCCATCACTCTCTCTCTGTCCCCCTCTCTCTGCCCCTCTCCTCTGTCCCTCTCTCTCTCCCTCTCTGCCCCCTTCTCCCTCTCTCTCTCTACACATCTCTCGCAGTCACTCTCTCTCTCTGTCCACCTCTCTCCCTCTCCATCGCTCTCTCTCTCCCTCTCTCTTCCTCCCTCTCTCCCCCTCTCTCTCTGTTCCTCTTTCTCTGTCCTTCACTTTCTCTGTCCTCTCTCCCTCTATCTGTCCTCTCTCTCTATCTCTGTCCACTCTCTCTCTCTATCTCTGTCCTCTCTGTCTGTCCCCCCTCTCTTTGTCCCCCCATCTCTCTCTCTCTCTCTCTGTCTCCATCTTTCTCTCTCTGTCCCTCTCTCTCTGTCCCTCTCTCTGTCCCTCTCTCTCTGTCCCTCTTTCTCTGTCCCTCTCTTTCTGTCCCTCTCTCTTTCTCTCTCTCTTTCTCTGCCCTCTCTCTCTCTCCTTCCACCTCTCTCTCTGTCCCTCTCCCTCACTCACATTCTCTCTCTCTCTCCCCGTCCCTCTCTCTTTCCCCGTCCCTCTCTCTCTTTCCCCGTCCCTCTCTCCCTCTCTCTCTATCTCTCCCCGTCCCTCTATCTCTCCCCGTCCCTCTCTCTCTCTCCCCGTCCCGCTCTCTCTCTCTCTGTTCCGCTCTCTCTCTGTTCCGCTCTCTCTCTCTCTGTTCCGCTCTCTCTCTGTTCCGCTCTCTCTCCCCGTCCCTCTCTCTCTCTCTCTGTTCCGCTCTCTCTCCGTCCCTCTCTCTCTCTCTCTGTTCCGCTCTCTCTCTCCGTTCCGCTCTCTCTCTCCGTTCCGCTCTCTCTCTCTGTTCCGCTCTCTCTCTCCGTTCCGCTCTCTCTCTCCGTCCCTCTCTCTCTCTCTCTGTTCCGCTCTCTCTCTCCGTTCCGCTCTCTCTCTCCGTTCCGCTCTCTCTCTCCGTTCCGCTCTCACTCTCCGTTCCGCTCTCTCTCTCTGTTCCGCTCTCACTCTCCGTTCCGCTCTCTCTCTCTCCGTTCCGCTCTCTCTCTCCGTCCCGCTCTCTCTCTCTGTTCCGCTCTCACTCTCCGTTCCGCTTTCTCTCTCCGTTCCGCTCTCTCTCTCCGTCCCTCTCTCTCTCTCTCTGTTCCGCTCTCTCTCTCCGTCCCTCTCTCTCTCTCTCTGTTCCGCTCTCTCTCCGTTCCGCTCTCTCTCTCTGTTCTGCTCTCTCTCTCCGTCCCTCTCTCTCTCTCTCTCTGTTCCGCTCTCTCTCTCCGTCCCGCTCTCTCTCTCTGTTCCGCTCTCACTCTCCGTTCCGCTCTCTCTCTCCGTTCCGCTCTCTCTCTCCGTCCCTCTCTCTCTCTCTCTGTTCCGCTGTCTCTCTGTTCCGCTCTCTCTCTCTCTGTTCCGCTCTCTCTCTGTTCCGCTCTCTCTCTCTCTGTTCCGCTCTCTCTCTGTTCCGCTCTCTCTCTCTCTATTCCGCTCTCTCTCTCTATTCCGCTCTCTCTCTCTCTATTCCGCTCTCTCTCTCTATTCCGCTCTCTCTCTCTCTATTCCGCTCTCTCTCTCTGTTCCGCTCTCTCTCTCCGTTCCGCTCTCTCTGTTCCGCTCTCTCTCTGTCCCGCTCTCTCTCTCTCTATTCCGCTCTCTCTCTCTATTCCGCTCTCTCTCTCTCTATTCCGCTCTCTCTCTCTATTCCGCTCTCTCTCTCTCTATTCCGCTCTCTCTCTCTCTCTCTGTTCCGCTCTCTCTCTCTCTCTTCCGCGCTCGCGCTCTCTTCCGCTCTCTCTCTGTTCCGCTCTCTCTCTCTGTTCCGCTCTCTCTCTCTCTGTTCCGCTCTCTCTCCATCTGTCCCTCTCTCAATTCAACTCAATTCAATTCAAATGCTTTATTGGCATGAAAGTTTACAGAGAACCATATTGCCAAAGCTTACATAGCAAAAAGGTACAGTTTTCCAACATTCTGTAGGTGTCAATCGATTTGACATTTGTTGGGTACATACAATATTACTTTTAAACAATATTAATTTTAAACAGTCTTTCTACTTCATTTGGTACGTTCAATATTAATTTTAAACAGTCTTAATTTTAAACAGTCCTCAGGTTGTGACATGTTGTTACATATTTGGCCCCAAGGTATGGTCTGTCTCCTTCTCCCAGGACTAATCTCAATTTTGACAGGTCATCCAATTCCTTGAAATCTGGGGTTGTTTGGCTTAGCTTGTTGAATAATATGTTTCTTGATGTGTTGAATTTTTCGCATTTTAGGAGGAAATGCATCTCTGTTTCAACCTCGCCGGCCAGACATTGATCGCATATTCTATTCTCTCTAGGCTGCCAGGATTTCTTGTATCTGCCTTTTTCAATTTCCAGTTGGTGGTCGCTTAGTCTGTACCTGGTGAGGGTCTGTCTCTGTTTTGTGTCTCTGATGGTCGTGAGGTAGTCTGCCAGTTTATATTCTCTTTTTAGGGCCCGGTAACATTCTAATCTGCTTTGGCTTTCGGTTATTTTGTTCCAATGTTCCAGGTAGGTTTCTTTGCATTTTTTAATGATTTGGTTCACTCGGATTGGTGTTTGGACAGCTGTGTTGGTCTGGGGCTGGTCAGGGTCCGGCTGAGTACTTAGTTTCAGTAGCAGCTGACTCAGGGGACTCTTTTCTGGGTTTAGCTCTTGGGTCTGAAAGGCTTTGAAATGAAGGGTGTCTGGGGAGCTAGATTTGAGGTGATTTAGGAAGTTTAGTGCTCGTTTTTGGATGTTTATTATCAGTGGGTATCTGCCTAGTTCGGCTCTGCATGCATTTGTTGGCGTTTTTCTTTGGGTGCGAAGGATGCTTCGGCAGAATTCTGCATGTAGGGCTTCTATTGTGTGTTTTTCCCATTTAGTGTAGCTTTGGTGATTTAGCGGGCCCCATACTTCACTACCGTACAGTGCAATGGGCAGGATTATGCTGTCAAATATTTTGAGCCAGATTTTGATTGGGATTTGGATGTTGTAGAATTTTCTTTTTATTGCATATAGGGCTCTTCGGGCTTTTTCTTTTAGTGCATTCACTGCTATGCTGAAGCTCCCTGATGCTGTAATAGTTAGACCAAGGTAGGTGTAGCTCATAGTGTGTCCTATAGTGGTATCACTGAGGGTAAACTGGTATTTGTTTTCCTGACATCTGAGCCTTTTTTGAAAAATCATGATGTTGGTTTTCTTTAGATTTACTGTTAGAGCCCAATTTTGGCAGTATTTGTCGAGTAGGTCTAGTTGTTGCTGTAATCCCTGTTCTGTGGGAGACAGCAGAACCAGGTCGTCCGCATAGAACAGGGATTTCACTTCTCCATCCAGGAGACGGAGACCTGGTGACTCGCTTTGCTCCAGCATGTCTACTAATTCATTTATGTATATGTTGAACAGGGTCGGGCTCAAATTGCAGCCCTGCCGGACGCCTCTTCTCTGGGTGAAGAAATCGGTGCGTTTGTCTCCAATTTTGACCCCGCATTTGTTTTTCAGATACATTGATTTAATAAGGTCATAGACTTTGCCCCCTATTCCACACTGAAGAAGTTTATAATAGAGCCCTTCGTGCCATATAGAGTCAAAGGCTTTCTTGAAGTCGATGAAACAGGCGAATATTTTCCCATTTTTTGTTTGGTGTATATGTTTTTCAATGAGGGTGTGAAGGGTATAGATATGGTCGGCGGTGCGGTGTTTTGGAAGAAAGCCTATTTGGTTTTTTCTGAGGATATTATGTTTGTTAAGAAAATCAAGTAATCTACTATTTAGAATACTGCAGAATAACTTCCCTAGACAACTGTTGACACAGATGCCGCGGTAGTTATTTGGGTCTGATTTGTTTCCACTTTTATATATGGGGGAGATTAGTCCTTGGCACCAGATATCGGGAAAACAGCCTGAACGTAATATGATGTTGAATAATTTGAGTACCGCACCCTGCATCTCCATATTGCTGAACTTGAGCATTTCATTTTTGATGTTGTCTGGGCCACAGGCTTTCTTTAGGTGGAGAGATTTTGTTTTTGTGGCCAGTTCTTTCCATGTGATTGGGGAGTCTAGAGGGTTTTGGTTGTCTTTAATTGTTGCTTCTAATGTGTGGAGTTTTTCTGTGACCTGATGTTGACTTGGGTTTGTTTCGTTTATTGGGATGTCTTTGTAGAGGTTTTCAAAATGTGTTCTCCAGATGTCGCCATCTTGGATTGGTAATGCTTGCAATTGTGTTGTACTCAGGTTATTCCACATTTCCCAGAATTGTTTTGGATTGGTGGAGTTTTCAATTTCTTCGAGTATTTTGTGGGTATAGTTTTGTGTTTTGTTCCTAATGGTGTGTTTATATCTTTTGAGGGTTTCATTGTATCTAGTACGTAGGTCCGGATTGTTTGGTTGGCGATGCTTTTGGTTTGATATTTTTCTCAGGTCTTTTCTGGCATTTTTGCATTCGTGGTCAAACCATTTCTTATTTTTATTTTGTCTTTTGTGACGCTTCCTCTTCTGTTTCACAAGGTCGGCTTTTACAGCTGCCTCATGGAAGATCATATTTATATCCTCTATGGCCATGTTTACACCATCTCTGGTGATCTCGTATGGGTTTTCTTTAAATTTTGATATTTTACTTGTGAGATCAGGTGACTTTAGTGCTGTGATGAATTTTTCTCCACTGTCTGGGGCCCATCTGTATGTCTGGTTTATTTTATGGAGCTTACTGGGTTCCTTTTTTGTGTCTGTAGTTTGGGCAGAAAGTTTAAGGTACATATTTATTTGGTTATGGTCTGAGAGGGGGGATTGCTGCCTGACAGTGAATGAGTTGATATCGCAGGGGTCCAGGTCAGTGATTGTATAGTCCACCACACTAGACCCAAGAGTTGAGGAGTATGTGAGTCTCCCTAGGGAGTCTTTCCTCTGTTCTGCTCTCTCTCTCTGTTCTGCTCTCTCTCTCGCTCTCTGTCCCTCTCTCTCTCCATCTGTCCCTCTCTCTCTTTCTCTCTGTTCTGCTCTCTCTCTCGCTCTCTGTCCCTCTCTCTCTCCATCTGTCCCTCTCTCTCTCTCGCTCTGTGTGGTAAACCACTGTTATACCTGTCTGTATGTGTATGTGTATTCCACTAGGTACAGGTCTGGACATACCTCCGCTGCCTCCTCCCACTATTCCAGGTATATAAGTGACTACCTCCCAGTCCCTTAGTATTCTGGACGGGTCGACCACTCAAGACTAGACCTTCATTCTTTAGTTAATAAAAGCCTGGTTGTTACTCGCTTAACCTCAGTCTTTTGAGTAATTGATGGCGCATCACTCTGTCCCTCTCTCTCTCTCCATCTGTCCCTCTCTCTCTCTCCATCTGTCCCTCTCTCTCTCCATCTGTCCCTCTCTCTCTCTCCATCTGTCCCTCTCTCTCTCTCCATCTGTCCCTCTCTCTCCATCTGTCCCTCTCTCTCTCTCCATCTGTCCCTCTCTCTCTCCATCTGTCCCTCTCTCTCCATCTGTCCCTCTCTCTCTCTCCATCTGTCCCTCTCTCTCTCTCCATCTGTCCCTCTCTCTCTCTCCATCTGTCCCTCTCTCTCTCCATCTGTCCCTCTCTCTCTCCATCTGTCCCTCTCTCTCCATCTGTCCCTCTCTCTCTCTCCATCTGTCCCTCTCTCCATCTGTCCCTCTCTCTCTCCATCTGTCCCTCTCTCTCCATCTGTCCCTCTCTCTCTCCATCTGTCCCTCTCTCTCTCCATCTGTCCCTGTCCCTCTCTCTCCATCTGTCTCTCTCTCTCTCCATCTGTCCCTCTCTCTCTCTCCATCTGTCCCTCTCTCCCCATCTGTCCCTCTCTCTCCATCTGTCCCTCTCTCTCTCCATCTGTTCCTCTCTCTCTCCATCTGTCCCTCTCTCTCTATCTGTCTCTCTCTCTCTCCATCTGTCCCTCTCTCTCTCTCCATCTGTCCCTCTCTCTCCATCTGTCCCTCTCACTCCATCTGTCCCTCTCTCTCTCTCCGTCTCTCTCTCTCTCTATCTGTCTCTCTCTCTCCATCTGTCCCTCTCTCTCTCTCCATCTGTCCCTCTCTCTCTCCATCTGTCCCTCTCTCTCTCCATCTGTCCCTCTCTCTCCATCTGTCCCTCTCTCTCTCCACCTGTCCCTCTCTCTCCATCTGTCCCTCTCTCTCTCTCCATCTGTCCCTCTCTCTCCATCTGTCCCTCTCTCTCCATCTGTCCCTCTCTCTCTCTCCATCTGTCCCTCTCTCTCCATCTGTCCCTCTCTCTCTCTCCATCTGTCCCTCTCTCTCTCCATCTGTCCCTCTCTCTCTCCATCTGTCCCTCTCTCTCTCTCCATCTGTCCCTCTCTCTCCATCTGTCTCTCTCTCCATCTGTCCCTCTCTCTCCATCTGTCCCTCTCTCTCCATCTGTCCCTCTCTCTCTCCATCTGTCCCTCTCCCTCCATCTGTCTCTCTCTCTCTCTCCATCTGTCTCTCTCTCTCCATCTGTCCCTCTCTCTCCATCTGTCCCTCTCTCTCTCCATCTGTCCCTCTCTCTCTCTCCATCTGTCCCTCACTCTCCATCTGTCCCTCTCTCTCCATCTGTCCCTCTCTCTCTCTCCATCTGTCCCTCTCTCTCTCCATCTGTCTCTCTCTCTCCATCTGTCCCTCTCGCTCCATCTGTCCCTCTCTCTCCATCTGTCTCTCTCTCTCCATCTGTCCCTCTCTCTCCATCTGTCCCTCTCTCTCCATCTGTCCCTCTCTCTCCATCTGTGCCCCTCTCTCTCTCCATCTGTCCCTCTCTCTCCATCTGTCCCACTCCAATTCCAATTTCCAATTCCAATTCAAATGCTTTATTGGCATGAAAGTTTACAGAGAACCATATTGCCAAAGCTTACATATCAAAAAGGTACAGTTTTCCAACATTCTGTAGGTGTCAATCGATTTGACATTTGTTGGGTACATACAATATTACTTTTAAACAATATTAATTTTAAACAGTCTTTCTACTTCATTTGGTACGTTCAATATTAATTTTAAACAGTCTTACTTTTAAACAGTCCTCAGGTTGTGACATGTTGTTACATATTTGGCCCCAAGGTATGGTCTGTCTCCTTCTCCCAGGACTAATCTCAATTTTGACAGGTCATCCAATTCCTTGAAATCTGGGGTTGTTTGGCTTAGCTTGTTGAATAATATGTTTCTTGATGTGTTGAATTTTTCGCATTTTAGGAGGAAATGCATTTCTGTTTCAACCTCGCCGGCCAGACATTGATCGCATATTCTATTCTCTCTAGGCTGCCAGGATTTCTTGTATCTGCCTTTTTCAATTTCCAGTTGGTGGTCGCTTAGTCTGTACCTGGTGAGGGTCTGTCTCTGTTTTGTGTCTCTGATGGTCGTGAGGTAGTCTGCCAGTTTATATTCTCTTTTTAGGGCCCGGTAACATTCTAATCTGCTTTGGCTTTCGGTTATTTTGTTCCAATGTTCCAGGTAGGTTTCTTTGCATTTTTTAATGATTTGGTTCACTCGGATTGGTGTTTGGACAGCTGTGTTGGTCTGGGGCTGGTCAGGGTCCGGCTGAGTACTTAGTTTCAGTAGCAGCTGACTCAGGGGACTCTTTTCTGGGTTTAGCTCTTGGGTCTGAAAGGCTTTGAAATGAAGGGTGTCTGGGGAGCTAGATTTGAGGTGATTTAGGAAGTTTAGTGCTCGTTTTTGGATGTTTATTATCAGTGGGTATCTGCCTAGTTCGGCTCTGCATGCATTTGTTGGCGTTTTTCTTTGGGTGCGAAGGATGCTTCGGCAGAATTCTGCATGTAGGGCTTCTATTGTGTGTTTTTCCCATTTAGTGTAGCTTTGGTGATTTAGCGGGCCCCATACTTCACTACCGTACAGTGCAATGGGCAGGATTATGCTGTCAAATATTTTGAGCCAGATTTTGATTGGGATTTGGATGTTGTAGAATTTTCTTTTTATTGCATATAGGGCTCTTCGGGCTTTTTCTTTTAGTGCATTCACTGCTATGCTGAAGCTCCCTGATGCTGTAATAGTTAGACCAAGGTAGGTGTAGCTCATAGTGTGTCCTATAGTGGTATCACTGAGGGTAAACTGGTATTTGTTTTCCTGACATCTGGGCCTTTTTTGAAAAATCATGATGTTGGTTTTCTTTAGATTTACTGTTAGAGCCCAATTTTGGCAGTATTTGTCGAGTAGGTCTAGTTGTTGCTGTAATCCCTGTTCTGTGGGAGACAGCAGAACCAGGTCGTCCGCATAGAACAGGGATTTCACTTCTCCATCCAGGAGACGGAGACCTGGTGACTCGCTTTGCTCCAGCATGTCTGCTAATTCATTTATGTATATGTTGAACAGGGTCGGGCTCAAATTGCAGCCCTGCCGGACGCCTCTTCTCTGGGTGAAGAAATCGGTGCGTTTGTCTCCAATTTTGACCCCGCATTTGTTTTTCAGATACATTGATTTAATAAGGTCATAGACTTTGCCCCCTATTCCACACTGAAGAAGTTTATAATAGAGCCCTTCGTGCCATATAGAGTCAAAGGCTTTCTTGAAGTCGATGAAACAGGCGAATATTTTCCCATTTTTTGTTTGGTGTATATGTTTTTCAATGAGGGTGTGAAGGGTATAGATATGGTCGGCGGTGCGGTGTTTTGGAAGAAAGCCTATTTGGTTTTTTCTGAGGATATTATGTTTGTTAAGAAAATCAAGTAATCTACTATTTAGAATACTGCAGAATAACTTCCCTAGACAACTGTTGACACAGATGCCGCGGTAGTTATTTGGGTCTGATTTGTTTCCACTTTTATATATGGGGGAGATTAGTCCTTGGCACCAGATATCGGGAAAACAGCCTGAACGTAATATGATGTTGAATAATTTGAGTACCGCACCCTGCATCTCCATATTGCTGAACTTGAGCATTTCATTTTTGATGTTGTCTGGGCCACAGGCTTTCTTTAGGTGGAGAGATTTTGTATTTGTGGCCAGTTCTTTCCATGTGATTGGGGAGTCTAGAGGGTTTTGGTTGTCTTTAATTGTTGCTTCTAATGTGTGGAGTTTTTCTGTGACCTGATGTTGACTTGGGTTTGTTTCGTTTATTGGGATGTCTTTGTAGAGGTTTTCAAAATGTGTTCTCCAGATGTCGCCATCTTGGATTGGTAATGCTTGCAATTGTGTTGTACTCAGGTTATTCCACATTTCCCAGAATTGTTTTGGATTGGTGGAGTTTTCAATTTCTTCGAGTATTTTGTGGGTATAGTTTTGTGTTTTGTTCCTAATGGTGTGTTTATATCTTTTGAGGGTTTCATTGTATCTAGTACGTAGGTCCGGATTGTTTGGTTGGCGATGCTTTTGGTTTGATATTTTTCTCAGGTCTTTTCTGGCATTTTTGCATTCGTGGTCAAACCATTTCTTATTTTTATTTTGTCTATTGTGACGCTTCCTCTTCTGTTTCACAAGGTCGGCTTTTACAGCTGCCTCATGGAAGATCATATTTATATCCTCTATGGCCATGTTTACACCATCTCTGGTGATCTCGTATGGGTTTTCTTTAAATTTTGATATTTTACTTGTGAGATCAGGTGACTTTAGTGCTGTGATGAATTTTTCTCCACTGTCTGGGGCCCATCTGTATGTCTGGTTTATTTTATGGAGCTTACTGGGTTCCTTTTTTGTGTCTGTAGTTTGGGCAGAAAGTTTAAGGTACATATTTATTTGGTTATGGTCTGAGAGGGGGGATTGCTGCCTGACAGTGAATGAGTTGATATCGCAGGGGTCCAGGTCAGTGATTGTATAGTCCACCACACTAGACCCAAGAGTTGAGGAGTATGTGAGTCTCCCTAGGGAGTCTTTCCTCTGTTCTGCTCTCTCTCTCTGTTCTGCTCTCTCTCTCGCTCTCTGTCCCTCTCTCTCTCCATCTGTCCCTCTCTCTCTTTCTCTCTGTTCTGCTCTCTCTCTCGCTCTCTGTCCCTCTCTCTCTCCATCTGTCCCTCTCTCTCTCTCGCTCTGTGTGGTAAACCACTGTTATACCTGTCTGTATGTGTATGTGTATTCCACTAGGTACAGGTCTGGACATACCTCCGCTGCCTCCTCCCACTATTCCAGGTATATAAGTGACTACCTCCCAGTCCCTTAGTATTCTGGACGGGTCGACCACTCAAGACTAGACCTTCATTCTTTAGTTAATAAAAGCCTGGTTGTTACTCGCTTAACCTCAGTCTTTTGAGTAATTGATGGCGCATCACTCTGTCCCTCTCTCTCTCTCCATCTGTCCCTCTCTCTCTCTCCATCTGTCCCTCTCTCTCTCCATCTGTCCCTCTCTCTCTCTCCATCTGTCCCTCTCTCTCTCTCCATCTGTCCCTCTCTCTCCATCTGTCCCTCTCTCTCTCTCCATCTGTCCCTCTCTCTCTCCATCTGTCCCTCTCTCTCCATCTGTCCCTCTCTCTCTCTCCATCTGTCCCTCTCTCTCTCTCCATCTGTCCCTCTCTCTCTCTCCATCTGTCCCTCTCTCTCTCCATCTGTCCCTCTCTCTCTCCATCTGTCCCTCTCTCTCCATCTGTCCCTCTCTCTCTCTCCATCTGTCCCTCTCTCTCTCCATCTGTCCCTCTCCCTCTCCATCTGTCCCTCTCTCTCCATCTGTCCCTCTCTCTCTCCATCTGTCCCTCTCTCTCTCCATCTGTCCCTCTCTCTCCATCTGTCTCTCTCTCTCTCCATCTGTCCCTCTCTCTCTCTCCATCTGTCCCTCTCTCCCCATCTGTCCCTCTCTCTCCATCTGTCCCTCTCTCTCTCCATCTGTTCCTCTCTCTCTCCATCTGTCCCTCTCTCTCTATCTGTCTCTCTCTCTCTCCATCTGTCCCTCTCTCTCTCTCCATCTGTCCCTCTCTCTCCATCTGTCCCTCTCACTCCATCTGTCCCTCTCTCTCTCTCCGTCTCTCTCTCTCTCTATCTGTCTCTCTCTCTCCATCTGTCCCTCTCTCTCTCTCCATCTGTCCCTCTCTCTCTCCATCTGTCCCTCTCTCTCTCCATCTGTCCCTCTCTCTCCATCTGTCCCTCTCTCTCTCCACCTGTCCCTCTCTCTCCATCTGTCCCTCTCTCTCTCTCCATCTGTCCCTCTCTCTCCATCTGTCCCTCTCTCTCTCTCCATCTGTCCCTCTCTCTCCATCTGTCCCTCTCTCTCTCCATCTGTCCCTCTCTCTCTCTCCATCTGTCCCTCTCTCTCCATCTGTCTCTCTCTCCATCTGTCCCTCTCTCTCCATCTGTCCCTCTCTCTCCATCTGTCCCTCTCTCTCTCCATCTGTCCCTCTCCCTCCATCTGTCTCTCTCTCTCTCTCCATCTGTCTCTCTCTCTCCATCTGTCCCTCTCTCTCCATCTGTCCCTCTCTCTCTCCATCTGTCCCTCTCTCTCTCTCCATCTGTCCCTCACTCTCCATCTGTCCCTCTCTCTCCATCTGTCCCTCTCTCTCTCTCCATCTGTCCCTCTCTCTCTCCATCTGTCTCTCTCTCTCCATCTGTCCCTCTCGCTCCATCTGTCCCTCTCTCTCCATCTGTCTCTCTCTCTCCATCTGTCCCTCTCTCTCCATCTGTCCCTCTCTCTCCATCTGTCCCTCTCTCTCCATCTGTGCCCCTCTCTCTCTCCATCTGTCCCTCTCTCTCCATCTGTCCCACTCCAATTCCAATTTCCAATTCCAATTCAAATGCTTTATTGGCATGAAAGTTTACAGAGAACCATTTGCCAAAGCTTACATATCAAAAAGGTACAGTTTTCCAACATTCTGTAGGTGTCAATCGATTTGACATTTGTTGGGTACATACAATATTACTTTTAAACAATATTAATTTTAAACAGTCTTTCTACTTCATTTGGTACGTTCAATATTAATTTTAAACAGTCTTACTTTTAAACAGTCCTCAGGTTGTGACATGTTGTTACATATTTGGCCCCAAGGTATGGTCTGTCTCCTTCTCCCAGGACTAATCTCAATTTTGACAGGTCATCCAATTCCTTGAAATCTGGGGTTGTTTGGCTTAGCTTGTTGAATAATATGTTTCTTGATGTGTTGAATTTTTCGCATTTTAGGAGGAAATGCATTTCTGTTTCAACCTCGCCGGCCAGACATTGATCGCATATTCTATTCTCTCTAGGCTGCCAGGATTTCTTGTATCTGCCTTTTTCAATTTCCAGTTGGTGGTCGCTTAGTCTGTACCTGGTGAGGGTCTGTCTCTGTTTTGTGTCTCTGATGGTCGTGAGGTAGTCTGCCAGTTTATATTCTCTTTTTAGGGCCCGGTAACATTCTAATCTGCTTTGGCTTTCGGTTATTTTGTTCCAATGTTCCAGGTAGGTTTCTTTGCATTGTTTAATGATTTGGTTCACTCGGATTGGTGTTTGGACGGCTGTGTTGGTCTGGGGCTGGTCAGGGTCCGGCTGAGTACTTAGTTTCAGTAGCAGCTGACTCAGGGAACTCTTTTCTGGGTTTAGCTCTTGGGTCTGAAAGGCTTTGAAATGAAGGGTGTCTGGGGAGCTAGATTTGAGGTGATTTAGGAAGTTTAGTGCTCGTTTTTGGATGTTTATTATCAGTGGGTATCTGCCTAGTTCGGCTCTGCATGCATTTGTTGGCGTTTTTCTTTGGGTGCGAAGGATGCTTCGGCAGAATTCTGCATGTAGGGCTTCTATTGTGTGTTTTTCCCATTTAGTGTAGCTTTGGTGATTTAGCGGGCCCCATACTTCACTACCGTACAGTGCAATGGGCAGGATTATGCTGTCAAATATTTTGAGCCAGATTTTGATTGGGATTTGGATGTTGTAGAATTTTCTTTTTATTGCATATAGGGCTCTTCGGGCTTTTTCTTTTAGTGCATTCACTGCTATGCTGAAGCTCCCTGATGCTGTAATAGTTAGACCAAGGAAGGTGTAGCTCATAGTGTGTCCTATAGTGGTATCACTGAGGGTAAACTGGTATTTGTTTTCCTGACATCTGGGTCTTTTTTGAAAAATCATGATGTTGGTTTTCTTTAGATTTACTGTTAGAGCCCAATTTTGGCAGTATTTGTCGAGTAGGTCTAGTTGTTGCTGTAATCCCTGTTCTGTGGGAGACAGCAGAACCAGGTCGTCCGCATAGAACAGGGATTTCACTTCTCCATCCAGGAGACGGAGACCTGGTGACTCGCTTTGCTCCAGCATGTCTGCTAATTCATTTATGTATATGTTGAACAGGGTCGGGCTCAAATTGCAGCCCTGCCGGACGCCTCTTCTTTGGGTGAAGAAATCGGTGCGTTTGTCTCCAATTTTGACCCCGCATTTGTTTTTCAGATACATTGATTTAATAAGGTCCCTGTCCCTCTCTCTCCAATCCAATTCCAATTCCAATTCAAATGCTTTATTGGCATGAAAGTTAACAGAGAACCATATTGCCAAAGCTTACATAGCAAAAAGGTACAGTTTTCCAACATTCTGTAGGTGTCAATCGATTTGACATTTGTTGGTTACATACAATATTACTTTTAAACAATATTAATTTTAAACAGTCTTTGTACTTCATTTGGTACGCTCAATATTAATTTTAAACAGTCTTAATTTTTAAACAGTCCTCAGGTTGTGACATGTTGTTACATATTTGGCCCCAAGGTATGGTCTGTCTCCTTCTCCTAGGACTAATCTCAATTTTGACAGGTCATCCAATTCCTTGAAATCTGGGGTTGTTTGGCTTAGCTTGTTGAATAATATGTTTCTTGATGTGTTGAATTTTTCGCATTTTAGGAGGAAATGCATCTCTGTTTCAACCTCGCCGGCCAGACATTGATCGCATATTCTATTCTCTCTAGGCTGCCAGGATTTCTTGTATCTGCCTTTTTCAATTTCCAGTTGGTGGTCGCTTAGTCTGTACCTGTCCCTCTCTCTCTCTCCATCTGTCCCTCTCTCTCCATCTGTCCCTCTCTCTCTCTCCATCTGTCCCTCTCTCTCTCCATCTGTCCCTCTCTCTCTCTCCATCTGTCCCTCTCTCTCTCCATCTGTCTCTCTCTCCACCTGTCCCTATCTCTCCGTCTGTCCCTCTCTCTCCATCTGTCCCTCTCTCTCTCCATCTGTCCCTCTCCCTCCATCTGTCTCTCTCTCTCTCTCCATCTGTCTCTCTCTCTCTCCATCTGTCCCTCTCTCTCCATCTGTCCCTCTCTCTCTCCATCTGTCCCTCTTTCTCTCTCCACCTGTCCCTCTCTCCATCTGTCCCTCTCTCTCCATCTGTCCCTCTCTCTCCATCTGTCCCTCTCTCTCTCCATCTGTCCCTCTCTCTCTCCATCTGTCCCTCTCTCTCCATCTGTCCCTCTCTCTCTCCATCTGTCCCTCTCTCTCTCTCCATCTGTCCCTCTCTCTCCATCTGTCCCTCTCTCTCTCTCCATCTGTCCCTCTCTCTCTCCATCTGTCACTCTCTCTCTCTCTCTGTCTCTCTCTCTCCATCTGTCCCTCTCTCTCCATCTGTCCCTCTCTCTCTCTCCATCTGTCCCTCTCTCTCTCCATCTATCCCTCTCTCCATCTGTCCCTCTCTCTCTCCATCTGTCCCTCTCTCTCTCTCCATCTGTCCCTCTCTCTCTCTCCTTCTGTCCCTCTCTCTCCATCTGTCCCTCTCTCTCTCCATCTGTCCCTCTCTCTCTCCATCTGTCCCTCTCTCTCTCCATCTGTCTCTCTCTCTCCATCTGTCCCTCTCTCTCCATCTGTCCCTCTCTCTCTCCATCTGTCTCTCTCTCCATCTGTCCCTCTCTCTCTCCATCTGTCCCTCTCTCTCCATCTGTCTCTCTCTCTCCATCTGTCCCTCTCTCTCTCTCCATCTGTCCCGCTCTCTCTCCATCTGTCCCTCTCTCTCCATCTGTCCCTCTCTCTCCATCTGTCTCTCTCTCTCCATCTGTCCCTCTCTCTCTCCATCTGTCTCTCTCTCTCCATCTGTCCCTCTCTCTCTCCATCTGTCCCCCTCTCTCTCCATCTGTCCCTCTCTCTCTCTCCATCTGTCCCTCTCTCTCCATCTGTCTCTCTCTCTCCATCTGTCTCTCTCTCTCCATCTGTCACTCTCTCTCTCCATCTGTCCCTCTCTCTCCATCTGTCCCTCTCTCTCTCTGTCTCTCTCTCTCCGTCTGTCCCTCTCTCTCTCCATCTGTCCCTCTCTCTCTCTCCATCTGTCCCTCTCTCTCCATCTGTCCCTCTCTCTCCATCTGTCCCTCTCTCTCTCCATCTGTCTCTCTCTCCATCTGTCCCTCTCTCTCCATCTGTCCCTCTCTCTCTCCATCTGTCCCTCTCTCTCCATCTGTCCCTCTCTCTCTCTCCATCTGTCCCTCTCTCTCTCCATCTGTCCCTCTCTCTCTCCATCTGTCCCTCTCTCTCTCTCCATCTGTCCCTCTCTCTCTCCATCTGTCCCTCTCTCTCCATCTGTCCCTCTCTCTCCATCTGTCCCTCTCTTTCTCTCCATCTGTCCCTCTCTCTCTCTCCATCTGTCCCTCTCTCTCCATCTGTCCCTCTCTCTCTCTCCATCTGTCCCTCTCTCTCTCTCCATCTGTCCCTCTCTCTCTCCATCTGTCCCTCTCTCTCTCTCCATCTGTCCCTCTCTCTCTCCATCTGTCCCTCTCTCTCTCCATCTGTCCCTCTCTCTCCATCTGTCCCTCTCTCTCTCCATCTGTCCCTCTCTCTCTCCATCTGTCCCTCTCTCTCCATCTGTCTCTCCAATTCCAATTCCAATTCCAATTCAAATGCTTTATTGGCATGAAAGTTTACAGAGAACCATATTGCCAAAGCTTACATAGCAAAATGGTACAGTTTTCCAACATTCTGTAGGTGTCAATCGATTTGACATTTGTTGGGTACATACAATATTACTTTTAACAATATTAATTTTAAACAGTCTTACTTTTAAACAGTCCTCAGGTTGTGACATGTTGTTACATATTTGGCCCCAAGGTATGGTCTGTCTCCTTCTCCCAGGACTAATCTCAATTTTGACAGGTCATCCAATTCCTTGAAATCTGGGGTTGTTTGGCTTAGCTTGTTGAATAATATGTTTCTTGATGTGTTGAATTTTTCGCATTTTAGGAGGAAATGCATTTCTGTTTCAACCTCGCCGGCCAGACATTGATCGCATATTCTATTCTCTCTAGGCTGCCAGGATTTCTTGTATCTGCCTTTTTCAATTTCCAGTTGGTGGTCGCTTAGTCTGTACCTGGTGAGGGTCTGTCTCTGTTTTGTGTCTCTGATGGTCGTGAGGTAGTCTGCCAGTTTATAATCTCTTTTTAGGGCCCGGTATATTTCTAATCTGCTTTGGCTTTCGGTTATTTTGTTCCAATGTTCCAGGTAGGTTTCTTTGCATTGTTTAATGATTTGGTTCACTCGGATTGGTGTTTGGACGGCTGTGTTGGTCTGGGGCTGGTCAGGGTCCGGCTGAGTACTTAGTTTCAGTAGCAGCTGACTCAGGGGACTCTTTTCTGGGTTTAGCTCTTGGGTCTGAAAGGCTTTGAAATGAAGGGTGTCTGGGGAGCTAGATTTGAGGTGATTTAGGAAGTTTAGTGCTCGTTTTTGGATGTTTATTATCAGTGGGTATCTGCCTAGTTCGGCTCTGCATGCATGTGTTGGCGTTTTTCTTTGGGTGCGAAGGATGCTTCGGCAGAATTCTGCATGTAGGGCTTCTATTGTGTGTTTTTCCCATTTAGTGTAGCTTTGGTGATTTAGCGGGCCCCATACATCACTACCGTACAGTGCAATGGGCAGGATTATGCTGTCAAATATTTTGAGCCAGATTTTGATTGGGATTTGGATGTTGTAGAATTTTCTTTTTATTGCATATAGGGCTCTTCGGGCTTTTTCTTTTAGTGCATTCACTGCGATGCTGAAGCTCCCTGATGCTGTAATAGTTAGACCAAGGTAGGTGTAGCTCATAGTGTGTCCTATAGCGGTATCACTGAGGGTAAATTGGTATTTGTTTTCCTGACATCTGGGCCTTTTTTGAAAAATCATGATGTTGGTTTTCTTTAGATATACTGTTAGAGCCCAATTTTGGCAGTATTTGTCGAGTAGGTCTAGTTGTTGCTGTAATCCCTGTTCTGTGGGAGACAGCAGAACCAACTCTCTCTCTCCATCTGTCCCTCTCTCTCTCTCCATCTGTCCCTCTCTCTGCATCTGTCCCTCTCTCTCCATCTGTCCCTCTCTCTCTCCATCTGTCCCTCTCTCTCTCCATCTGTCCCTCTCTCTCTATCTGTCTCTCTCTCTCTCCATCTGTCCCTCTCTCTCTCTCCATCTGTCCCTCTCTCTCCATCTGTCCCTCTCACTCCATCTGTCCCTCTCTCTCTCTCCATCTGTCTCTCTCTCTCTCCATCTGTCTCTCTCTCTCCATCTGTCCCTCTCTCTCTCTCCATCTGTCCCTCTCTCTCTCCATCTGTCCCTCTCTCTCTCCATCTGTCCCTCTCTCTCCAACTGTCCCTCTCTCTCTCCATCTGTCCCTCTCTCTCCATCTGTCCCTCTCTCTCTCTCCATCTGTCCCTCTCTCTCCATCTGTCCCTCTCTCTCTCTCCATCTGTCCCTCTCTCTCTCCATCTGTCCCTCTCTCTCTCTCCATCTGTCCCTCTCTCTCCATCTGTCTCTCTCTCCATCTGTCCCTCTCTCTCCATCTGTCCCTCTCTCTCCATCTGTCCCTCTCTCTCTCCATCTGTCCCTCTCCCTCCATCTGTCTCTTTCTCTCTCTCCATCTGTCTCTCTCTCTCCATCTGTCCCTCTCTCTCCATCTGTCTCTCTCTCTCCATCTGTCCCTCTCTCTCCATCTGTCCCTCTCTCCATCTGTCCCTCTCTCTCCATCTGTGCCCCTCTCTCTCTCCATCTGTCCCTCTCTCTCCATCTGTCCCACTCCAATTCCAATTTCCAATTCCAATTCAAATGCTTTATTGGCATGAAAGTTTACAGAGAACCATATTGCCAAAGCTTACATATCAAAAAGGTACAGTTTTCCAACATTCTGTAGGTGTCAATCGATTTGACATTTGTTGGGTACATACAATATTACTTTTAAACAATATTAATTTTAAACAGTCTTTCTACTTCATTTGGTACGTTCAATATTAATTTTAAACAGTCTTACTTTTAAACAGTCCTCAGGTTGTGACATGTTGTTACATATTTGGCCCCAAGGTATGGTCTGTCTCCTTCTCCCAGGACTAATCTCAATTTTGACAGGTCATCCAATTCCTTGAAATCTGGGGTTGTTTGGCTTAGCTTGTTGAATAATATGTTTCTTGATGTGTTGAATTTTTCGCATTTTAGGAGGAAATGCATTTCTGTTTCAACCTCGCCGGCCAGACATTGATCGCATATTCTATTCTCTCTAGGCTGCCAGGATATCTTGTATCTGCCTTTTTCAATTTCCAGTTGGTGGTCGCTTAGTCTGTACCTGGTCAGGGTCTGTCTCTGTTTTGTGTCTCTGATGGTCGTGAGGTAGTCTGCCAGTTTACATTCTCTTTTTAGGGCCCGGTAACATTCTAATCTGCTTTGGCTTTCGGTTATTTTGTTCCAATGTTCCAGGTAGGTTTCTTTGCATTGTTTAATGATTTGGTTCACTCGGATTGGTGTTTGGACGGCTGTGTTGGTCTGGGGCTGGTCAGGGTCCGGCTGAGTACTTAGTTGCAGTAGCAGCTGACTCAGGGGACTCTTTTCTGGGTTTAGCTCTTGGGTCTGAAAGGCTTTGAAATGAAGGGTGTCTGGGGAGCTAGATTTGAGGTGATTTAGCAAGTTTAGTGCTCGTTTTTGGATGTTTATTATCAGTGGGTATCTGCCTAGTTCAGCTCTCTCTCCATCTGTCTCTCTCTCTCCATCTGTCCCTCTCTCTCTCTCCATCTGTCCCTCTCTCTCTCCATCTGTCCCTCTCTCTCTCCATCTGTCCCTCTCTCTCCATCTGTCTCTCTCTCTCTCCATCTGTCCCTCTCTCTCCAATTCCAATTCCAATTCCAATTAAAATGCTTTATTGGCATGAAAGTTTACAGAGAACCATATTGCCAAAGCTTACATAGCAAAAAGGTACAGTTTTCCAACATTCTGTAGGTGTCAATCGATTTGACATTTGTTGGGTACATACAATATTACTTTTAAACAATATTAATTTTAAACAGTCTTTGTACTTCATTTGGTACGTTCAATATTAATTTTAAACAGTCTTAATTTTAAACAGTCCTCAGGTTGTGACATGTTGTTACATATTTGGCCCCAAGGTATGGTCTGTCTCCTTCTCCTAGGACTAATCTCAATTTTGACAGATCATCCAATTCCTTGAAATCTGGGGTTGTTTGGCTTAGCTTGTTGAATAATATGTTTCTTGATGTGTTGAATTTTTCGCATTTTAGGAGGAAATGCATTTCTGTTTCAACCTCGCCAGCCAGACATTGATCGCATATTCTATTCTCTCTAGGCTGCCAGGATTTCTTGTATCTGCCTTTTTCAATTTCCAGTTGGTGGTCGCTTAGTCTGTACCTGGTGAGGGTCTGTCTCTGTTTTGTGTCTCTGATGGTCGTGAGGTAGTCTGCCAGTTTATATTCTCTTTTTAGGGCCCGGTAACATTCTAATCTGCTTTGGCTTTCGGTTATTTTGTTCCAATGTTCCAGGTAGGTTTCTTTGCATTTTTTAATGATTTGGTTCACTCGGATTGGTGTTTGGACGGCTGTGTTGGTCTGGGGCTGGTCAGGGTCCGGCTGAGTACTTAGTTTCCGTAGCAGCTGACTCAGGGGACTCTTTTCTGGGTTTAGCTCTTGGGTCTGAAAGGCTTTGAAATGAAGGGTGTCTGGGGAGCTAGATTTGAGGTGATTTAGGAAGTTTAGTGCTCGTTTTTGGATGTTTATTATCAGTGGGTATCTGCCTAGTTCGGCTCTGCATGCATTTGTTGGCGTTTTCCTTTGGGTGCGAAGGATGCTTCGGCAGAATTCTGCATGTAGGGCTTCTATTGTATGTTTTTCCCATTTAGTGTAGCTTTGGTGATTTAGCGGGCCCCATACTTCACTACCGTACAGTGCAATGGGCAGGATTATGCTGTCAAATATTTTGAGCCAGATTTTGATTGGGATTTGGATGTTGTAGAATTTTCTTTTTATTGCATATAGGGCTCTTCGGGCTTTTTCTTTTAGTGCATTCACTGCTATGCTGAAGCTCCCTGATGCTGTAATAGATAGACCAAGGTAGGTGTAGCTCATAGTGTGTCCTATAGTGATATCACTGAGGGTAAACTGGTATTTGTTTTCCTGACATCTGGGCCTTTTTTGAAAAATCATGATGTTGGTTTTCTTTAGATTTACTGTTAGAGCCCAATTTTGGCAGTATTTGTCGAGTAGGTCTAGTTGTTGCTGTAATCCCTGTTCTGTGGGAGACAGCAGAACCAGGTCGTCCGCATAGAACAGGGATTTCACTTCTCCATCTAGGAGACGGAGACCTGGTGACTCGCTTTGCTCCAGCATGTCTGCTAATTCATTTATGTATATGTTGAACAGGGTCGGGCTCAAATTGCAGCCCTGCCGGACGCCTCTTCTCTGGGTGAAGAAATCGGTGCGTTTGTCTCCAATTTTGACCCCGCATTTGTTTTTCAGATACATTGATTTAATAAGGTCATAGACTTTGCCCCCTATTCCACATTGAAGAAGTTTATAATAGAGCCCTTCGTGCCATATAGAGTCAAAGGCTTTCTTGAAGTCGATGAAACAGGCGAATATTTTCCCATTTTTTGTTTGGTGTATATGTTTTTCAATGAGGGTGTGAAGGGTATAGATATGGTCGGCGGTGCGGTGTTTTGGAAGAAAGCCTATTTGGTTTTTTCTGAGGATATTATGTTTGTTAAGAAAATCAAGTAATCTACTATTTAGAATACTGCAGAATAACTTCCCTAGACAACTGTTGACTCCATCTGTCTCTCTCTCTCTCCATCTGTCCCTCTCTCTCTCCATCTTTCCCTCTCTCTCTCCATCTGTCCCTCTCTCTCCATCTGTCTCTCTCTCTCTCCATCTGTCCCTCTCTCTCCATCTGTCTCTCTCTCTCTCCATCTGTCCCTCTCTCTCTCCATCTGTCCCTCTCTCTCTCCATCTGTCCCTCTCTCTCCATCTGTCTCTCTCTCTCCATCTGTCCCTCTCTCTCTCCATCTGTCCCTCTCTCTCCATCTGTCCCTCTCTCTCTCCATCTGTCTCTCTCTCTGCATCTGTCTCTCTCTCCATCTGTCCCTCTCTCCATCTGTCCCTCTCTCTCCATCTGTCCCTCTCTCTCCATCTGTCTCTCTCTCTCTCCATCTGTCCCTCTCTCTCTCTCCATCTGTCTCTCTCTCTCCATCTGTCCCTCTCTCTCTCCATCTGTCCCTCTCTCTCTTCATCTGTCCCTGTCTCTCCATCCGTCCCTCTCTCTCTCCATCTGTCCCTCTCTCTCCATCTGTCCCTCTCTCTCCATCTGTCCCTCTCTGTCTCTCCATCTGCCCCTCTCCCTCCATCTGTCTCTCTCTCTCTCCATCTGTCTCTCTCTCTCCATCTGTCCCTCTCTCTCCATCTGTCCCTCTCTCTCTCCATCTGTCCCTCTTTCTCTCTCCACCTGTCCCTCTCTCTCCATCTGTCCCTCTCTCTCCATCTGTCCCTCTCTCTCTCCATCTGTCCCTCTCTCTCCATCTGTCCCTCTCTCTCTCCATCTGTCCCTCTCTCTCTCTCCATCTGTCCCTCTCTCTCCATCTGTCCCTCTCTCTCTCTCCATCTGTCCCTTTCTCTCTCCATCTGTCACTCTCTCTCTCTCTCTCTCTCTCTCCATCTGTCCCTCTCTCTCCATCTGTCCCTCTCTCTCTCTCCATCTGTCCCTCTCTCTCTCCATCTATCCCTCTCTCCATCTGTCCCTCTCTCTCTCCATCTGTCCCTCTCTCTCTCCATCTGTCCCTCTCTCTCTCTCCTTCTGTCCCTCTCTCTCCATCTGTCCCTCTCTCTCTCCATCTGTCCCTCTCTCTCTCCATCTGTCCCTCTCTCTCTCCATCTGTCTCTCTCTCTCCATCTGTCCCTCTCTCTCAATCTGTCCCTCTCTCTCTCCATCTGTCTCTCTCTCTCCATCTGTCCCTCTCTCTCTCCATCTGTCCCTCTCTCTCCATCTGTCTCTCTCTCTCCATCTGTCCCTCTCTCTCTCTCCATCTGTCCCTCTCTCTCTCCATCTGTCCCACACTCTCCATCTGTCCCTCTCTCTCCATCTGTCTCTCTCTCTCCATCTGTCCCTCTCTCTCTCCATCTGTCTCTCTCTCTCCATCTGTCCCTCTCTCTCTCCATCTGTCCCTCTCTCTCTCCATCTGTCCCGCTCTCTCTCCATCTGTCCCTCTCTCTCTCTCCATCTGTCCCTCTCTCTCCATCTGTCTCTCTCTCTCCATCTGTCTCTCTCTCTCCATCTGTCCCTCTCTCTCTCCATCTGTCCCTCTCTCTCTCCATCTGTCCCTCTCTCTCTCTGTCTCTCTCTCTCCGTCTGTCCCTCACTCTCTCCATCTGTCCCTCTCTCTCTCTCCATCTGTCCCTCTCTCTCCATCTGTCCCTCTCTCTCCATCTGTCCCTCTCTCTCTCCATCTGTCTCTCTCTCCATCTGTCCCTCTCTCTCCATCTGTCCCTCTCTCTCTCTCCATCTGTCCCTCTCTCTCCATCTGTCCCTCTCTCTCTCTCCATCTGTCCCTCTCTCTCTCCATCTGTCCCTCTCTCTCTCCATCTGTCCCTCTCTCTCTCCATCTGTCCCTCTCTCTCTCTCCATCTGTCCCTCTCTCTCTCCATCTGTCCCTCTCTCTCCATCTGTCCCTCTCTTTCTCTCCATCTGTCCCTCTCTCTCTCTCCATCTGTCCCTCTCTCTCCATCTGTCCCTCTCTCTCTCTCCATCTGTCCCTCTCTCTCTCTCCATCTGTCCCTCTCTCTCCATCTGTCCCTCTCTCTCTCTCCATCTGTCCCTCTCTCTCCATCTGTCCCTCTCTCTCTCCATCTGTCCCTCTCTCTCTCTCCATCTGTCCCTCTCTCTCTCCATCTGTCCCTCTCTCTCTCCATCTGTCCCTCTCTCTCTCCATCTGTCCCTCTCTCTCCATCTGTCCCTCTCTCTCTCCATCTGTCCCTCTCTCTCTCCATCTGTCCCTCTCTCTCCATCTGTCTCTCTCTCTCTCCATCTGTCCCTCTCTCTCTCTCCATCTGTCCCTCTCTGTCCATCTGTCTCTCTCTCTCCATCTGTCCCTCTCTCTCCATCTGTCCCTCTCTCTCTCTCCATCTGTCCCTCTTAGTTCAGTTCAGTTCAGTTCAGTTCAAATGCTTTATTGGCATGAAAGTTTACAGAGAACCATATTGCCAAAGCTTACATAGCAAAAAGGTACAGTTTTCCAACATTCTGTAGGTGTCAATCGATTTGACATTTGTTGGGTATATACAATATTACTTTTAAACCATATTAATTTTAAACAGTCTTTCTACTTCATTTGGTATGTTCAATATTAATTTTAAACAGTCTTACTTTTAAACAGTCCTCAGGTTGTGACATGTTGTTACATATTTAGCCCCAAGGTATGGTCTGTCTCCTTCTCCTAGGACTAATCTCAATTTTGACAGATCATCCAATTCCTTGAAATCTGGGGTTGTTTGGCTTAGCTTGTTGAATAATATGTTTCTTGATGTGTTGAATTTTTCGCATTTTAGGAGGAAATGCATTTCTGTTTCAACCTCGCCAGCCAGACATTGATCGCATATTCTATTCTCTCTAGGCTGCCAGGATTTCTTGTATCTGCCTTTTTCAATTTCCAATTGGTGGTCGCTTAGTCTGTACCTGGTGAGGGTCTGTCTCTGTTTTGTGTCTCTGATGGTCGTGAGGTAGTCTGCCAGTTTATATTCTCTTTTTAGGGCCCGGTAACATTCTAATCTGCTTTGGCTTTCGGTTATTTTGTTCCAATGTTCCAGGTAGGTTTCTTTGCATTTTTTAATGATTTGGTTCACTCGGATTGGTGTTTGGACGGCTGTGTTGGTCTGGGGCTGGTCAGGGTCCGGCTGAGTACTTAGTTTCAGTAGCAGCTGACTCAGGGGACTCCAATTCCAATTCCAATTCCAATTAAAATGCTTTATTGGCATGAAAGTTTACAGAGAACCATATTGCCAAAGCTTACATAGCAAAAAGGTACAGTTTTCCAACATTCTGTAGGTGTCAATCGATTTGACATTTGTTGGGTACATACAATATTACTTTTAAACAATATTAATTTTAAACAGTCTTTGTACTTCATTTGGTACGTTCAATATTAATTTTAAACAGTCTTAATTTTAAACAGTCCTCAGGTTGTGACATGTTGTTACATATTTGGCCCCAAGGTATGGTCTGTCTCCTTCTCCTAGGACTAATCTCAATTTTGACAGATCATCCAATTCCTTGAAATCTGGGGTTGTTTGGCTTAGCTTGTTGAATAATATGTTTCTTGATGTGTTGAATTTTTCGCATTTTAGGAGGAAATGCATTTCTGTTTCAACCTCGCCAGCCAGACATTGATCGCATATTCTATTCTCTCTAGGCTGCCAGGATTTCTTGTATCTGCCTTTTTCAATTTCCAGTTGGTGGTCGCTTAGTCTGTACCTGGTGAGGGTCTGTCTCTGTTTTGTGTCTCTGATGGTCGTGAGGTAGTCTGCCAGTTTATATTCTCTTTTTAGGGCCCGGTAACATTCTAATCTGCTTTGGCTTTCGGTTATTTTGTTCCAATGTTCCAGGTAGGTTTCTTTGCATTTTTTAATGATTTGGTTCACTCGGATTGGTGTTTGGGCGGCTGTGTTGGTCTGGGGCTGGTCAGGGTCCGGCTGAGTACTTAGTTTCCGTAGCAGCTGACTCAGGGGACTCTTTTCTGGGTTTAGCTCTTGGGTCTGAAAGGCTTTGAAATGAAGGGTGTCTGGGGAGCTAGATTTGAGGTGATTTAGGAAGTTTAGTGCTCGTTTTTGGATGTTTATTATCAGTGGGTATCTGCCTAGTTCGGCTCTGCATGCATTTGTTGGCGTTTTTCTTTGGGTGCGAAGGATGCTTCAGCAGAATTCTGCATGTAGGGCTTCTATTGTGTGTTTTTCCCATTTAGTGTAGCTTTGGTGATTTAGCGGGCCCCATACTTCACTACCGTACAGTGCAATGGGCAGGATTATGCTGTCAAAAATTTTGAGCCAGATTTTGATTGGGATTTGGATGTTGTAGAATTTTCTTTTTATTGCATATAGGGCTCTTCGGGCTTTTTCTTTTAGTGCATTCACTGCTATGCTGAAGCTCCCTGATGCTGTAATAGTTAGACCAAGGTAGGTGTAGCTCATAGTGTGTCCTATAGTGGTATCACTGAGGGTAAACTGGTATTTGTTTTCCTGACATCTGGGTCTTTTCTGAAAAATCATGATGTTGGTTTTCTTTAGATTTACTGTTAGAGCCCAATTTTGGCAGTATTTGTCGAGTAGGTCTAGTTGTTGCTGTAATCCCTGTTCTGTGGGAGACAGCAGAACCAGGTCGTCCGCATAGAACAGGGACTTCACTTCTCCATCCAGGAGACGGAGACCTGGTGACTCGCTTTGCTCCAGCATGTCTGCTAATTCATTTATGTATATGTTGAACAGGGTCGGGCTCAAATTGCAGCCCTGCCGGACGCCTCTTCTCTGGGTGAAGAAATCGGTGCGTTTGTCTCCAATTTTAACCCCACATTTGTTTTTCAGATACATTGATTTAATAAGGTCATAGACTTTGCCCCCTATTCCACACTGAAGAAGTTTATAATAGAGCCCTTCGTGCCATATAGAGTCAAAGGCTTTCTTGAAGTCGATGAAACAGGCGAATATTTTCCCATTTTTTGTTTGGTGTTTATGTTTTTCAATGAGGGTGTGAAGGGTATAGATATGGTCGGCGGTGCGGTGTTTTGGAAGAAAGCCTATTTGGTTTTTTCTGAGGATATTATGTTTGTTAAGAAAATCAAGTAATCTACTATTTAGAATACTCTCTCTCTCTCCATCCGTCCCTCTCTCTCTCCATCTGTCCCTCTCAGTTCAGTTCAGTTTTTTCAGTTCAAATGCTTTATTGGCATGAAAGTTTACAGAGAACCATATTGCCAAAGCTTACATAGCAAAAAGGTACAGTTTTCCAACATTCTGTAGGTGTCAATCGATTTGACATTTGTTGGGTACATACAATATTACTTTTAAACAATATTAATTTTAAACAGTCTTTCTACTTCATTTGGTACGTTCAATATTAATTTTAAACAGTCTTACTTTTAAACAGTCCTCAGGTTGTGACATGTTGTTACATATTTAGCCCCAAGGTATGGTCTGTCTCCTTCTCCTAGGACTAATCTCAATTTTGACAGATCATCCAATTCCTTGAAATCTGGGGTTGTTTGGCTTAGCTTGTTGAATAATATGTTTCTTGATGTGTTGAATTTTTCGCATTTTAGGAGGAAATGCATTTCTGTTTCAACCTCGCCAGCCAGACATTGATCGCATATTCTATTCTCTCTAGGCTGCCAGGATTTCTTGTATCTGCCTTTTTCAATTTCCAGTTGGTGGTCGCTTAGTCTGTACCTGGTGAGAGTCTGTCTCTGTTTTGTGTCTCTGATGGTCGTGAGGTAGTCTGCCAGTTTATATTCTCTTTTTAGGGCCGGTAACATTCTAATCTGCTTTGGCTTTCGGTTATTTTGTTCCAATGTTCCAGGTAGGTTTCTTTGCATTTTTTAATGATTTGGTTCACTCGGATTGGTGTTTGGACGGCTGTGTTGGTCTGGGGCTGGTCAGGGTCCGGCTGAGTACTTAGTTTCAGTAGCAGCTGACTCAGGGGACTCTTTTCTGGGTTTAGCTCTTGGGTCTGAAAGGCTTTGAAATGAAGGGTGTCTGGGGAGCTAGATTTGAGGTGATTTAGGAAGTTTAGTGCTCGTTTTTGGATGTTTATTATCAGTGGGTATCTGCCTAGTTCGGCTCTGCATGCATTTGTTGGCGTTTTTCTTTGGGTGCGAAGGATGCTTCGGCAGAATTCTGCATGTAGGGCTTCTATTGTGTGTTTTTCCCATTTAGTGTAGCTTTGGTGATTTAGCGGGCCCCATACTTCACTACCGTACAGTGCAATGGGCAGGATTATGCTGTCAAAAATTTTGAGCCAGATTTTGATTGGGATTTGGATGTTGTAGAATTTTCTTTTTATTGCATATAGGGCTCTTCGGGCTTTTTCTTTTAGTGCATTCACTGCTATGCTGAAGCTCCCTGATGCTGTAATAGTTAGACCAAGGTAGGTGTAGCTCATAGTGTGTCCTATAGTGGTATCATTGAGGGTAAACTGGTATTTGTTTTCCTGACATCTGGGTCTTTTCTGAAAAATCATGATGTTGGTTTTCTTTAGATTTACTGTTAGAGCCCAATTTTGGCAGTATTTGTCGAGTAGGTCTAGTTGTTGCTGTAATCCCTGTTCTGTGGGAGACAGCAGAACCAGGTCGTCCGCATAGAACAGGGACTTCACTTCTCCATCCAGGAGACGGAGACCTGGTGACTCGCTTTGCTCCAGCATGTCTGCTAATTCATTTATGTATATGTTGAACAGGGTCGGGCTCAAATTGCAGCCCTGCCGGACGCCTCTTCTCTGGGTGAAGAAATCGGTGCGTTTGTCTCCAATTTTGACCCCGCATTTGTTTTTCAGATACATTGAATTAATAAGGTCATAGACTTTGCCCCCTATTCCACACTGAAGAAGTTTATAATAGAGCCCTTCGTGCCATATAGAGTCAAAGGCTTTCTTGAAGTCGATGAAACAGGCGAATATTTTCCCATTTTTTGTTTGGTGTTTATGTTTTTCAATGAGGGTGTGAAGGGTATAGATATGGTCGGCGGTGCGGTGTTTTGGAAGAAAGCCTATTTGGTTTTTTCTGAGGATATTATGTTTGTTAAGAAAATCAAGTAATCTACTATTTAGAATACTGCAGAATAACTTCCCTAGACAACTGTTGACACAGATGCCGCGGTAGTTATTTGGGTCTGATTTGTTTCCACTTTTATATATGGGGGAGATTAGTCCTTGGCACCAGATATCGGGAAAACAGCCTGAGCGTAATATGATGTTGAATAGTTTGAGTATCGCACCCTGCATCTCCATATTGCTGAACTTTAGCATTTCATTTTTGATGTTGTCTGGGCCACAGGCTTTCTTTAGGTGGAGAGATTTTGTTTTTGTGGCCAGTTCTTTCCATGTGATTGGGGAGTCTAGAGGGTTTTGGTTGTCTTTAATTGTTGCTTCTAATGTGTGGAGTTTTTCTGTGACCTGATGTTGACTTGGGTTTGTTTTGTTTATTGGGATGTCTTTGTCTCTCTCCATCTGTCCCTCTCTCTCTCTCCATCTGTCCCTCTCTCTCTCTCCATCTGTCCCTTTCTCTCTCCATCTGTCCCTCTCTCTCTCTCCATCTGTCCCTCTCTCTCTCTCCATCTGTCCCTCTCTCTCCATCTGTCCCTCTCTCTCTCTCTCCATCTGTCCCTCTCTCTCTCCATCTGTCCCTCTCTCTCCATCTGTCCCTCTCTCTCTCTCCATCTGTCCCTCTCTCTCTCTCCATCTGTCCCTCTCTCTCTCTCCATCTGTCCCTCTCTCTCCATCTGTCCCTCTCTCTCTCCATCTGTCCCTCTCTCTCCATCTGTCCCTCTCTCTCTCTCCATCTGTCCCTCTCTCTCCATCTGTCCCTCTCTCTCCATCTGTCCCTCTCTCTCTCTCCATCTGTCCCTCTCTCTCCATCTGTCCCTCTCTCTCTCCATCTGTCCCTCTCTCTCTCCATCTGTCCCTCTCTCTCCATCTGTCCCTCTCTCTCCATCTGTCCCTCTCTCTCCATCTGTCCCTCTCTCTCTCTCCATCTGTCCCTCTCTCTCTCCATCTGTCTCTCTCTCTCCATCTGTCCCTCTCTCTCCATCTGTCCCTCTCTCTCTCTCCATCTGTCCCTCTCTCTCCATCTGTCCCTCTCCAATTCCAATTCCAATTCAAATGCTTTATTGGCATGAAAGTTTACAGAGAACCATATTGCCAAAGCTTACATAGCAAAAAGGTACAGTTTTCCAACATTCTGTAGGTGTCAATCGATTTGACATTTGTTGGGTACATACAATATTACTTTTAAACAGTATTAATTTTAAACAGTCTTTGTACTTCATTTGGTACGTTCAATATTAATTTTAAACAGTCTTAATTTTAAACAGTCTGTCCCTCTCTCTCTCCATCTGTCCCTCTCTCTCTCTCCATCTGTCCCCTCTCTCTCTCCATCTGTCTCTCTCTCTCCATCTGTCCCTCTCTCTCCATCTGTCCCTCTCTCTCTCTCCATCTGTCCCTCTCTCTCTCTCCATCTGTCCCTCTCTCTCTCCATCTGTCCCTCTCTCTCTCTCCATCTGTCCCTCTCTCTCTCTCCATCTGTCCCTCTCTCTCCATCTGTCCCTCTCTCTCTCCATCTGTCCCTCTCTCTCTCCATCTGTCCCTCTCTCTCCATCTGTCCCTCTCTCTCTCTCCATCTGTCCCTCTCTCAGTTCAGTTCAGTTCAGTTCAAATGCTTTATTGGCATGAAAGTTTACAGAGAACCATATTGCCAAAGCTTACATAGCAAAAAGGTACATTTTTCCAACATTCTGTAGGTGTCAATCGATTTGACATTTGTTGGGTATATACAATATTACTTTTAAACAATATTAATTTTAAACAGTCTTTCTACTTCATTTGGTACGTTCAATATTAATTTTAAACAGTCTTACTTTTAAACAGTCCTCAGGTTGTGACATGTTGTTACATATTTAGCCCCAAGGTATGGTCTGTCTCCTTCTCCTAGGACTAATCTCAATTTTGACAGATCATCCAATTCCTTGAAATCTGGGGTTGTTTGGCTTAGCTTGTTGAATAATATGTTTCTTGATGTGTTGAATTTTTCGCATTTTAGGAGGAAATGCATTTCTGTTTCAACCTCGCCAGCCAGACATTGATCGCATATTCTATTCTCTCTAGGCTGCCAGGATTTCTTGTATCTGCCTTTTTCAATTTCCAGTTGGTGGTCGCTTAGTCTGTACCTGGTGAGGGTCTGTCTCTGTTTTGTGTCTCTGATGGTCGTGAGGTAGTCTGCCAGTTTATATTCTCTTTTTAGGGCCCGGTAACATTCTAATCTGCTTTGGCTTTCGGTTATTTTGTTCCAATGTTCCAGGTAGGTTTCTTTGCATTTTTTAATGATTTGGTTCATTCGGATTGGTGTTTGGACGGCTGTGTTGGTCTGGGGCTGGTCAGGGTCCGGCTGAGTACTTAGTTTCAGTAGCAGCTGACTCAGGGGACTCTTTTCTGGGTTTAGCTCTTGGGTCTGAAAGGCTTTGAAATGAAGGGTGTCTGGGGAGCTAGATTTGAGGTGATTTAGGAAGTTTAGTGCTCGTTTTTGGATGTTTTATTATCAGTGGGTATCTGCCTAGTTCGGCTCTGCATGCATTTGTTGGCGTTTTTCTTTGGGTGCGAAGGATGCTTCGGCAGAATTCTGCATGTAGGGCTTCTATTGTGTGTTTTTCCCATTTAGTGTAGCTTTGGTGATTTAGCGGGCCCCATACTTCACTACCGTACAGTGCAATGGGCAGGATTATGCTGTCAAAAATTTTGAGCCAGATTTTGATTGGGATTTGGATGTTGTAGAATGTTCTTTTTATTGCATATAGGGCTCTTCGGGCTTTTTCTTTTAGTGCATTCACTGCTATGCTGAAGCTCCCTGATGCTGTAATAGTTAGACCAAGGTAGGTGTAGCTCATAGTGTGTCCTATAGTGGTATCATTGAGGGTAAACTGGTATTTGTTTTCCTGACATCTGGGTCTTTTCTGAAAAAATCATGATGTTGGTTTTCTTTAGATTTACTGTTAGAGCCCAATTTTGGCAGTATTTGTCGAGTAGGTCTAGTTGTTGCTGTAATCCCTGTTCTGTGGAAGACAGCAGAACCAGGTCGTCCGCATAGAACAGGGACTTCACTTCTCCATCCAGGAGACGGAGACCTGGTGACTCGCTTTGCTCCAGCATGTCTGCTAATTCATTTATGTATATGTTGAACAGGGTCGGGCTCAAATTGCAGCCCTGCCGGACGCCTCTTCTCTGGGTGAAGAAATCGGTGCGTTTGTCTCCAATTTTGACCCCGCATTTGTTTTTCAGATACATTGATTTAATAAGGTCATAGACTTTGCCCCCTATTCCACACTGAAGAAGTTTATAATAGAGCCCTTCGTGCCATATAGAGTCAAAGGCTTTCTTGAAGTCGATGAAACAGGCGAATATTTTCCCATTTTTTGTTTGGTGTTTATGTTTTTCAATGAGGGTGTGAAGGGTATAGATATGGTCGGCGGTGCGGTGTTTTGGAAGAAAGCCTATTTGGTTTTTTCTGAGGATGTTATGTTTGTTAAGAAATTCAAGTAATCTACTATTTAGAATACTGCAGAATAACTTCCCTAGACAACTGTTGACACAGATGCCGCGGTAGTTATTTGGGTCTGATTTGTTTCCACTTTTATATATGGGGGAGATTAGTCCTTGGCACCAGATATCGGGAAAACAGCCTGAGCGTAATATGATGTTGAATAGTTTGAGTATCGCACCCTGCATCTCCATATTACTGAACTTTAGCATTTCATTTTTGATGTTGTCTGGGCCACAGGCTTTCTTTAGGTGGAGAGATTTTGTTTTTCTGGCCAGTTCTTTCCATGTGATTGGGGAGTCTAGAGGGTTTTGGTTGTCTTTAATTGTTGCTTCTAATGTGTGGAGTTTTTCTGTGACCTGATGTTGACTTGGGTTTGTTTTGTTTTTTGGGATGTCTTTGTAGAGGTTTTCAAAATGTGTTCTCCAGATGTCGCCATCTTGGATTGGTAATGCTTGCAATTGTGTTGTACTCAGGTTATTCCACATTTCCCAGAATTGTTTTGGATTGGTGGAGTTTTCAATTTCTTCGAGTATTTTGTGGGTATAGTTTTGTGTTTTGTTCCTAATGGTGTGTTTATATCTTTTGAGGGTTTCATTGTATCTAGTACGTAGGTCCGGATTGTTTGGTTGCCGATGCTTTTGGTTTGATATTTTTCTCAGGTCTTTTCTGGCATTTTTGCATTCGTGGTCAAACCATTTCATATTTTTATTTTGTCTTTTTTGATGCTTCCTCTTCTGTTTCACGAGGTCGGCTTTTACAGCTGTCTCATGGAAGATCATGTTTATATCCTCTATGGCCGTGTTTACACCATCTCTGGTGATCTCATATAGATTTTCTTTAAATTTTGAAATTTTACTTGTGAGATCAGGTGAATTTAGTGCTGTGATGAATTTATCTCCACTGTCTGGGGCCCATCTGTATGTCTGGTTTATTTTATGTAGCTTACTGTGTTCCTTTTTTGTGTCTGTAGTTTGGGCAGAAAGTTTAAGGTACACATTTATTTGGTTATGGTCTGAGAGGGGGGATTGCTGCCTGACAGTGAATGCGTTGATATCGCAGGGGTCCAGGTCAGTGATTGTATAGTCCACCACACTAGACCCAAGAGTTGAGGAGTATGTGAGTCTCCCTAGGGAGTCCCCTCTGAACCTACCATTAACTATGTACAGGCCTAAGGCTCGGCAGAGTTGCACTACCTCCCTACCGCTTTTATTTATTTCACGATCAAGGTTGTTCCGATTTGCGATGGCTGGTGTGACATCTAAAGGGGTCTGGCCAAACACATGGTTGTTTCCCTGTGGGTCTATGAAGTCAGGTTCACAACCGGTCCTTGCATTTAGGTCCCCACATATTATCACCTTTCCTTGGGCCTGGAAATGGCTGATTTCCATGTGGAGAGTATCAAATAACTCCTCTTCGAAATATGGCGAATCTATTGGAGGTATGTAGATCGCACATAAGTAAACATCTTTTTTTGCTATTCCTATATTTTTATCTAGTTTTAGCCATACGTGTGATTTCCCCTGTTTTACCGGTGAGATGTGTTTGTCCAGTTCTCCCTTATACCACACCAATATTCCCCCGGAGGTTCTGCCCTTGCGTGTTTTAGTGTTCTTTACTGAGGGCACTCTCTCTCCATCTGTCCCTCTCTCTCTCTCCATCTGTCCCTCCCTCTCTCTCCATCTGTCCCTCTCTCTCCATCTGTCCCTCTCTCTCTCTCCATCTGTCCCTCTCTCTCTCTCCATCTGTCCCTCTCTCTCTCTCCATCTGTCCCTCTCTCTCCATCTGTCCCTCTCTCTCTCCATCTGTCCCTCTCTCTCCATCTGTCCCTCTCTCTCTCTCCATCTGTCCCTCTCTCTCCATCTGTCCCTCTCTCTCCATTTGTCCCTCTCTCTCTCCATCTGTCCCTCTCTCTCCATCTGTCCCTCTCTCTCCATCTGTCCCTCTCTCTCTCTCCATCTGTCCCTCTCTCTCTCCATCTGTCCCTCTCTCTCCATCTGTCCCTCTCTCTCCATCTGTCCCTCTCTCTCTCTCCATCTGTCCCTCTCTCTCCATCTCTCTCTCTCTCTCCATCTGTCCCTCTCTCTCCATCTGTCCCTCTCTCCATCTGTCCCTCTCTCTCTCTCCATCTGTCCCTCTCTCTCTCCATCTGTCCCTCTCTCTCTCTCCATCTGTCCCTCTCTCTCTCTCCATCTGTCCCTCTCTCTCCATCTGTCCCTCGATCTCTCTCCATCTGTCCCTCTCTCTCTCCATCTGTCTCTCTCTCTCTCCATCTGTCCCTCTCTCTCCATCTGTCCCTCTCTCTCTCTCCATCTGTCCCTCTCTCTCTCTCCATCTGTCCCTCTCTCTCTCCATCTGTCCCTCTCTCTCTCTCCATCTGTCCCTCTCTCTCTCTCCATCTGTCCCTCTCTCTCCATCTGTCCCTCTCTCTCCATCTGTCCCTCTCTCTCTCCATCTGTCCCTCTCTCTCTCTCCATCTGTCCCTCTCTCTCCATCTGTCCCTCTCTCTCTCTCCATCTGTCCCTCTCTCTCTCCATCTGTCCCTCTCTCTCCATCTGTCCCTCTCTCTCCATCTGTCCCTCTCTCTCCATCTGTCCCTCTCTCTCTCTCCATCTGTCCCTCTCTCTCTCCATCTGTCTCTCTCTCTCCATCTGTCCCTCTCTCTCCATCTGTCCCTCTCTCTCCATCTGTCCCTCTCTCCCTCCATCTGTCCCTCTCTATCTCCATCTGTCTGTCTCTCTCTCCATCTGTCCCTCTCTCTCCATCTGTCCCTCTCTCTCTCTCCATCTGTCCCTCTCTCTCTCCATCTGTCCCTCTCTCTCCATCTGTCCCTCTCTCTCCATCTGTCCCTCTCTCTCTCCATCTGTCCCTCTCTCTCTCTCCATCTGTCCCTCTCTCTCCATCTGTCTCTCTCTCCATCTGTCCCTCTCTCTCTCCATCTGTCCCTCTCTCTCTCCATCTGTCCCTCTCTCTCCATCTGTCCCTCTCTCCATCTGTCCCTCTCTCTCCATCTGTCCCTCTCTCTCTCTCCATCTGTCCCTCTCTCTCTCCATCTGTCTCTCTCTCCATCTGTCCCTCTCTCTCTCCATCTGTCCCTCTCTCTCTCCATCTGTCCCTCTCTCTCCATCTGCCCCTCCCTCTGCATCTGTCTCTCTCTCCATCTGTCCCTCTCTCTCTCCATCTGTCCCTCTCTCTCTCCATCTGTCCCTCTCTCTCCATCTGTCCCTCTCTCTCCATCTGTCCCTCTCTCTCTCTCCATCTGTCCCTCTCTCTCTCCATCTGTCCCTCTCTCTCCATCTGTCCCTCTCTCTCTCTCCATCTGTCCTTCTCTCTCCATCTGTCCCTCTCTCTCTCCATCTGTCCCTCTCTCTCTCCATCTGTCCCTCTCTCTCCATCTGTCTCTCTCTCTCCATCTGTCCCTCTCTCTCCATCTGTCCCTCTCTCTCTCCATCTGTCCCTCTCTCTCCATCTGTCCCTCTCTCTCCATCTGTCCCTCTCTCTCCATCTGTCGCTCTCTCTCTCCATCTGTCCCTCTCTCTCCACCTGTCCCTCTCTCTCTCCATCTACCCCTCTCTCTCCATCTGTCTCTCTCTCTCCATCTGTCCCTCTCTCTCTCCATCTGTCCCTCTCTCTCCATCTGTCCCTCTCTCTCTCCAGCTGTCCCTCTCTCTCTCTCCATCTGTCCCTCTCTCTCCATTTGTCCCTCTCTCTCCATCTGTCCCTCTCTCTCCATCTGTCCCTCTCTCTCTCCATCTGTCTCTCTCTCTCTCTCCATCTGTCCCTCTCTCTCTCTCCATCTGTCTCTCTCTCTCCATCTGTCCCTCTCTCTCTCCATCTGTCCCTCTCTCCATCTGTCCCTCTCTCTCTCCATCTGTCCCTCTCTCTCTCTCCATCTGTCCCTCTCTCTCCATCTGTCCCTCTCTCCATCTGTTTCTCTCTCTCCATCTGTCCCTCTCTCTCCATCTGTCCCTCTCTCTCCATCTGTCCCTCTCTCTCTCTCCATCTGTCCCTCTCTCTCCATCTGTCCCTCTCTCTCCATCTCTCCCTCTCTCTCCATCTGTCCCTCTCTCTCTCTCCATCTGTCCCTCTCTGTCTCTCCATCTGTCCCTCTCTCTCTCCATCTGTCCCTCTCTCTCCATCTGTCCCTCTCTCTCCATCTGTCCCTCTCTCTCTCTCTCCATCTGTCCCTCTCTCTCCATCTGTCCCTCTCTCTCTCCATCTGTCCCTCTCCCTCTCCATCTGTCCCTCTCTCTCCATCTGTCCCTCTCTCCATCTGTCCCTCTCTCTCTCCATCTGTCCCTCTCTCTCCATCTGTCCCTCTCTCTCTCCATCTGTCCCTCTCTCTCCATCTGTCTCTCTCTCTCCATCTGTCCCTCTCTCTCCATCTGTCCCTCTCTCTCTCCATCTGTTCCTCTCTCTCCATCTGTCCCTCTCTCTCTCCATCTGTCCCTCTCTCTCTCCATCTGTCCCTCTCTCTCCATCTGTCCCTCTCTCTCCATCTGTCCCTCTCTCTCCATCTGTCTCTCTCTCTCCATCTGTCCCTCTCTCTCTCCATCTGTCCCTGTCTCTCTCTCCATCTGTCTCTCTCTCTCGATCTGTCCCTCTCTCTCCATCTGTCCCTCTCTCCATCTGTCTCTCTCTCTCCATCTGTCCCTCTCTCTCTCTCCATCTGTCCCTCTCTCTCTCTCCATCTGTCTCTCTCTCTCGCTCCATCTGTCTCTCTCTCTCCATCTGTCTCTCTCTCTCTCTCCATCTGTCTCTCTCTCTCCATCTGTCCCTCTCTCTCCATCTGTCCCTCTCTCTCTCCATCTGTCCCTCTCTCTCCATCTGTCCCTCTCTCTCTCCATCTGTCTCTCTCTCTCCATCTGTCCCTCTCTCTCCATCTGTCCCTCTCTCTCCATCTGTCCCTCTCTCTCCATCTGTCTCTCTCTCTCTATCTGTCTCTCTCTCTCCATCTGTCTCTCTCTCTCTCCATCTGTCTCTCTCTCTCCATCTGTCCCTCTCTCTCTCCATCTGTCCCTCTCTCTCCATCTGTCTCTCTCTCTCCATCTGTCCCTCTCTCTCTCTCCATCTCTCTCTCTCCATCTGTCTCTCTCTCTCTCTCCATCTGTCTCTCTCTCTCTCTCCATCTGTCCCTCTCTCTCCATCTGTCCCTCTCTCTCTCCATCTGTCCCTCTCTGTCTCTCCATCTGTCCCTCTCTCTCTCTCCATCTGTCCCTCTCTCTCCATCTGTCCCTCTCTCTCCATCTGTCCCTCTCTCTCTCTCCATCTGTCCCTCTCTCTCTCCATCTGTCCCTCTCTCTCTCCATCTGTCCCTCTCTCTCCATCTGTCCCTCTCTCTCCATCTGTCCCTCTCTCTCTCCATCTGTCCCTCTCTCTCCATCTGTCCAATTCCAATTCCAATTCAAATGCTTTATTGGCATGAAAGTTTACAGAGAACCATATTGCCAAAGCTTACATAGCAAAAAGGTACAGTTTCAAACATTCTGTAGGTGTCAATCGATTTGACATTTGTTGGGTACATACAATATTACTTTTAAACAATATTAATTTTAAACAGTCTTTCTACTTCATTTGGTACGTTCAATATTAATTTTAAACAGTCTTACTTTTAAACAGTCCTCAGGTTGTGACATGTTGTTACATATTTGGCCCCAAGGTATGGTCTGTCTCCTTCTCCCAGGACTAATCTCAATTTTGACAGGTCATCCAATTCCTTGAAATCTGGGGTTGTTTGGCTTAGCTTGTTGAATAATATGTTTCTTGATGTGTTGAATTTTTCGCATTTTAGGAGGAAATGCATTTCTGTTTCAACCTCGCCGGCCAGACATTGATCGCATATTCTATTCTCTCTAGGCTGCCAGGATTTCTTGTATCTGCCTTTTTCAATTTCCAGTTGGTGGTCGCTTAGTCTGTACCTGGTGAGGGTCTGTCTCTGTTTTGTGTCTCTGATGGTCGTGAGGTAGTCTGCCAGTTTATAATCTCTTTTTAGGGCCCGGTAACATTCTAATCTGCTTTGGCTTTCGGTTATTTTGTTCCAATGTTCCAGGTAGGTTTCTTTGCATTGTTTAATGATTTGGTTCACTCGGATTGGTGTTTGGACGGCTGTGTTGGTCTGGGGCTGGTCAGGGTCCGGCTGAGTACTTAGTTTCAGTAGCAGCTGACTCAGGGGAATCTTTTCTGGGTTTAGCTCTTGGGTCTGAAAGGCTTTGAAATGAAGGGTGTCTGGGGAGCTAGATTTGAGGTGATTTAGGAAGTTTAGTGCTCGTTTTTGGATGTTTATTATCAGTGGGTATCTGCCTAGTTCGGCTCTGCATGCATTTGTTGGCGTTTTTCTTTGGGTGCGAAGGATGCTTCGGCAGAATTCTGCATGTAGGGCTTCTATTGTGTGTTTTTCCCATTTAGTGTAGCTTTGGTGATTTAGCGGGCCCCATACTTCACTACCGTACAGTGCAATGGGCAGGATTATGCTGTCAAATATTTTGAGCCAGATTTTGATTGGGATTTGGATGTTGTAGAATTTTCTTTTTATTGCATATAGGGCTCTTCGGGCTTTTTCTTTTAGTGCATTCTCTCTCTCTCCATCTGTCCCTCTCTCTCCATCTGTCCCTCTCTCTCTCCATCTGTCCCTCTCTCTCCATCTGTCCCTCTCTCTCTCCATCTGTCTCTCTCTCTCCATCTGTCCCTCTCTCTCCATCTCTCCCTCTCTCTCCATCTGTCTCTCTCTCTCTATCTGTCTCTCTCTCTCCATCTGTCTCTCTCTCTCCATCTGTCTCTCTCTCTCCATCTGTCCCTCTCTCTCTCTCCATCTGTCCCTCTCTCTCCATCTGTCCCTCTCTCTCCATCTGTCCCTCTCTCTCTCCATCTGTCCCTCTCTCTCCATCTGTCCCTCTCTCTCTCCATCTGTCCCTCTCTCTCCATCTGTCTCTCTCTCCATCTGTCTCTCTCTCTCCATCTGTCCCTCTCTCTCCATCTGTCCCTCTCTCCATCTGTCCCTCTCTCTCTCTCCATCTGTCTCTCTCTGTCCATCTGTCCCTCTCTCTCCATCTGTCCCTCTCTCTCCATCTGTCTCTCTCTCTCCATCTGTCCCTCTCTCTCTCTCCATCTGTCCCTCTCTCTCCATCTGTCCCTCTCTCTCTCTCCATCTGTCCCTCTCTCTCTCCATCTGTCCCTCTCTCTCAATCTGTCCCTCTCTCTCTCCATCTGTCCCTCTCTCTCCATCTGTCCCTCTCTCACCATCTGTCCCTCTCTCTCCATCTGTCCCTCTCTCTCCATCTGTCCCTCTCTCTCTCTCCATCTGTCCCTCTCTCTCTCCATCTGTCCCTCTCTCTCCATCCGTCCCTCTCTCTCCATCCGTCCCTCTCTCTCCATCTGTCCCTCTCTCTCCATCCGTCTCTCTCTCTCCATCTGTCCCTCTCTCTCCATCTGTCCCTCTCTCTCTCCATCTGTCCCTCTCTCTCTCCATCTGTCTCTCTCTCTCCATCTGTCCCTCTCTCTCCATCTGTCCCTCTCTCTCCATCTGTCCCTCTCTCTCCATCTGTCTCTCTCTCCATCTGTCTCTCTCTCTCCATCTGTCTCTCTCTCTCCATCTGTCCCTCTCTCTCCATCTGTCCCTCTCTCTCTCCATCTGTCCCTCTCTCTCCATCTGTCCCTCTCTCTCTCCATCTGTCTCTCTCTCTCCATCTGTCTCTCTCTCTCCATCTGTCCCTCTCTCTCTCCATCTGTCCCTCTCTCCATCTGTCCCTCTCTCTCCATCTGTCCCTCTCTCTCCATCTGTCTCTCTCTCTCCATCTGTCTCTCTCTCCATCTGTCTCTCTCTCTCCATCTGTCCCTCTCTCTCCATCTGTCCCTCTCTCTCTCTCCATCTGTCCCTCTCTCTCTCCATCTGTCCCTCTCTCTCTCCATCTGTCCCTCTCTCTCCATCTGTCCCTCTCTCTCCATCTGTCCCTCTCTCTCTCTCCATCTGTCAGTCTCTCTCTCTCCATCTGTCCCTCTCTCTCCATCTGTCCCTCTCTCTCTCTCCATCTGTCCCTCTCTCTCCATCTGTCCCCCTCTCTCTCTCCATCTGTCCCTCTCTCTCTCCATCTGTCCCTCTCTCTCCATCTGTCAGTTCAGTTCAGTTCAGTTCAAATGCTTTATTGGCATGAAAGTTTACAGAGAACCATATTGCCAAAGCTTACATAGCAAAAAGGTACAGTTTTCCAACATTCTGTAGGTGTCAATCGATTTGACATTTGTTGGGTATATACAATATTACTTTTAAACAATATTAATTTTAAACAGTCTTTCTACTTCATTTGGTACGTTCAATATTAATTTTAAACAGTCTTACTTTTAAACAGTCCTCAGGTTGTGACATGTTACATATTTAGCCCCAAGGTATGGTCTGTCTCCTTCTCCTAGGACTAATCTCAATTTTGACAGATCATCCAATTCCTTGAAATCTGGGGTTGTTTGGCTTAGCTTGTTGAATAATATGTTTCTTGATGTGTTGAATTTTTCGCATTTTAGGAGGAAATGCATTTCTGTTTCAACCTCGCCAGCCAGACATTGATCGCATATTCTATTCTCTCTAGGCTGCCAGGATTTCTTGTATCTGCCTTTTTCAATTTCCAGTTGGTGGTCGCTTAGTCTGTACCTGGTGAGGGTCTGTCTCTGTTTTGTGTCTCTGATGGTCGTGAGGTAGTCTGCCAGTTTATATTCTCTTTTTAGGGCCCAGTAACATTCTAATCTGCTTTGGCTTTCGGTTATTTTGTTCCAATGTTCCAGGTAGGTTTCTTTGCATTTTTTAATGATTTGGTTCACTCGGATTGGTGTTTGGACGGCTGTGTTGGTCTGGGGCTGGTCAGGGTCCGGCTGAGTACTTAGTTTCAGTAGCAGCTGACTCAGGGGACTCTTTTCTGGGTTTAGCTCTTGGGTCTGAAAGGCTTTGAAATGAAGGGTGTCTGGGGAGCTAGATTTGAGGTGATTTAGGAAGTTTAGTGCTCGTTTTTGGATGTTTATTATCAGTGGGTATCTGCCTAGTTCGGCTCTGCATGCATTTGTTGGCGTTTTTCTTTGGGTGCGAAGGATGCTTCAGCAGAATTCTGCATGTAGGGCTTCTATTGTGTGTTTTTCCCATTTAGTGTAGCTTTGGTGATTTAGCGGGCCCCATACTTCACTACCGTACAGTGCAATGGGCAGGATTATGCTGTCAAAAATTTTGAGCCAGATTTTGATTGGGATTTGGATGTTGTAGAATTTTCTTTTTATTGCATATAGGGCTCTTCGGGCTTTTTCTTTTAGTGCATTCACTGCTACGCTGAAGCTCCCTGATGCTGTAATAGTTAGACCAAGGTAGGTGTAGCTCATAGTGTGTCCTATAGTGGTATCACTGAGGGTAAACTGGTATTTGTTTTCCTGACATCTGGGTCTTTTCTGAAAAATCATGATGTTGGTTTTCTTTAGATTTACTGTTAGAGCCCAATTTTGGCAGTATTTGTCGAGTAGGTCTAGTTGTTGCTGTAATCCCTGTTCTGTGGGAGACAGCAGAACCAGGTCGTCCGCATAGAACAGGGACTTCACTTCTCCATCCAGGAGACGGAGACCTGGTGACTCGCTTTGCTCCAGCATGTCTGCTAATTCATTTATGTATATGTTGAACAGGGTCGGGCTCAAATTGCAGCCCTGCCGGACGCCTCTTCTCTGGGTGAAGAAATCGGTGCGTTTGTCTCCAATTTTGACCCCGCATTTGTTTTTCAGATACATTGATTTAATAAGGTCATAGACTTTGCCCCCTCCCTCTCTCTCCATCTGTCCCTCTCTCTCCATCTGTCCCTCTCTCTCCATCTGTCTCTCTCTCTCCATCTGTCTCTCTCTCTCCATCTGTCCCTCTCTCCATCTGTCCCTCTCTCTCTCCATCTGTCCCTCTCTCTCCATCTGTCCCTCTCTCTCCATCTGTCTCTCTCTCTCCATCTGTCTCTCTCTCTCCATCTGTCCCTCTCTCTCCATCTGTCTCTCTCTCTCCATCTGTCTCTCTCTCTCCATCTGTCCCTCTCTCTCTCTCCATCTGTCTCTCTCTCGCCATCTGTCCCTCTCTCTCTCCATCTGTCCCTCTCTCTCTCCATGTCTCTCTCTCTCCATCTGTCCCTCTCTCTCCATCTGTCCCTCTCTCTCTCTCCATCTGTCCCTCTCTCTCTCCATCTGTCCCTCTCTCTCCATCTGTCCCTCTCTCTCTCTCCATCTGTCCCTCTCTCTCTCCATCTGTCCCTCTCTCTCTCCATCTGTCCATCTCTCTCCATCTGTCTCTCTCTCTCCATCTGTCCCTCTCTCTCCATCTGTCCCTCTCTCTCTCCATCTGTCCCTCTCTCTCCATCTGTCTCTCTCTCTCCATCTGTCCCTCTCTCTCCATCTGTCCCTCTCTCTCCATCTCTCCCTCTCTCTCCATCTGTCCCTCTCTCTCCATCTGTCCCTCTCTCTCTCCATCTGTCCCTCTCTCTCTCCATCTGTCCCTCTCTCTCTCCATCTGTCCCTCTCTCTCCATCTGTCCCTCTCTCTCCATCTGTCTCTCTCTCTCCATCTGTCCCTCTCTCTCTCTCCATCTGTCCCTCTCTCTCTCCATCTGTCCCTCTCTCTCTCCATCTGTCCCTCTCTCTCCATCTGTCTCTCTCTCTCTCCATCTGTCCCTCTCTCTCTCTCCATCTGTCCCTCTCTCTCTCCATCTGTCCCTCTCTCTCTCCATCTGTCCCTCTCTCTCCATCTGTCCCTCCCTCTCCATCTGTCCCTCTCTCTCTCTCCATCTGTCCCTCTCTCTCTCCATCTGTCCCTCTCTCTCCATCTGTCCCTCTCTCTCCATCCGTCCCTCTCTCTCCATCTGTCCCTCTCTCTCCATCTGTCTCTCTCTCACCATCTGTCCCTCTCTCTCCATCTGTCCCTCTCTCTCCATCTGTCCCTCTCTCTCCATCTGTCCCTCTCTCTCTCTCCATCTGTCTCTCTCTCTCCATCTGTCCCTCTCTCTCTCCATCTGTCCCTCTCTCTCCATCTGTCCCTCTCTCTCTCCATCTGTCCCTCTCTCTCTCTCCATCTGTCCCTCTCTCTCCATCTGTCCCTCTCTCTCCATCTGTCTCTCTCTCTCCATCTGTCCCTCTCTCTCCATCTGTCCCTCTCTCTCCATCTGTCCCTCTCTCTCTCTCCATCTGTCCCTCTCTCTCCATCTGTCCCTCTCTCTCCATCTGTCCCTCTCTCTCTCCATCTGTCCCTCTCTGTCTCTCCATCTGTCCCTCTCTCTCTCTCCATCTGTCCCTCTCTCTCCATCTGTCCCTCTCTCTCCATCTGTCCCTCTCTCTCTCTCCATCTGTCCCTCTCTCTCTCCATCTGTCCCTCTCTCTCCATCTGTCCCTCTCTCTCCATCTGTCCCTCTCTCTCCATCTGTCCCTCTCTCTCCATCTGTCCAATTCCAATTCCAATTCAAATGCTTTATTGGCATGAAAGTTTACAGAGAACCATATTGCCAAAGCTTACATAGCAAAAAGGTACAGTTTCAAACATTCTGTAGGTGTCAATCGATTTGACATTTGTTGGGTACATACAATATTACTTTTAAACAATATTAATTTTAAACAGTCTTTCTACTTCATTTGGTACGTTCAATATTAATTTTAAACAGTCTTACTTTTAAACAGTCCTCAGGTTGTGACATGTTGTTACATATTTGGCCCCAAGGTATGGTCTGTCTCCTTCTCCCAGGACTAATCTCAATTTTGACAGGTCATCCAATTCCTTGAAATCTGGGGTTGTTTGGCTTAGCTTGTTGAATAATATGTTTCTTGATGTGTTGAATTTTTCGCATTTTAGGAGGAAATGCATTTCTGTTTCAACCTCGCCGGCCAGACATTGATCGCATATTCTATTCTCTCTAGGCTGCCAGGATTTCTTGTATCTGCCTTTTTCAATTTCCAGTTGGTGGTCGCTTAGTCTGTACCTGGTGAGGGTCTGTCTCTGTTTTGTGTCTCTGATGGTCGTGAGGTAGTCTGCCAGTTTATATTCTCTTTTTAGGGCCCGGTATCATTCTAATCTGCTTTGGCTTTCAGTTATTTTGTTCCAATGTTCCAGGTAGGTTTCTTTGCATTTTTTAATGATTTGGTTCACTCGGATTGGTGTTTGGACGGCTGTGTTGGTCTGGGGCTGGTCAGGGTCCGGCTGAGTACTTAGTTTCAGTAGCAGCTGACTCAGGGGACTCTTTTCTGGGTTTAGCTCTTGGGTCTGAAAGGCTTTGAAATGAAGGGTGTCTGGGGAGCTAGATTTGAGGTGATTTAGGAAGTTTAGTGCTCGTTTTTGGATGTTTATTATCAGTGGGTATCTGCCTAGTTCGGCTCTGCATGCATTTGTTGGCGTTTTTCTTTGGGTGCGAAGGATGCTTCGGCAGAATTCTGCATGTAGGGCTTCTATTGTGTGTTTTTCCCATTTAGTGTAGCTTTGGTGATTTAGCGGGCCCCATACTTCACTACCGTACAGTGCAATGGGCAGGATTATGCTGTCAAATATTTTGAGCCAGATTTTGATTGGGATTTGGATGTTGTAGAATTTTCTTTTTATTGCATATAGGGCTCTTCGGGCTTTTTCTTTTAGTGCATTCACTGCTATGTTGAAGCTCCCTGATGCTGTAATAGTTAGACCAAGGTAGGTGTAGCTCATAGTGTGTCCTATAGTGGTATCACTGAGGGTAAACTGGTATTTGTTTTCCTGACATCTGGGCCTTTTTTGAAAAATCATGATGTTGGTTTTCTTTAGATTTACTGTTAGAGCCCAATTTTGGCAGTATTTGTCGAGTAGGTCTAGTTGTTGCTGTAATCCCTGTTCTGTGGGGGACAGCAGAACCAGGTCGTCCGCATAGAACAGGGATTTCACTTCTCCATCAAGGAGACGGAGACCTGGTGACTCGCTTTGCTCCAGCATGTCTGATAATTCATTTATGTATATGTTGAACAGGGTCGGGCTCAAATTGCAGCCCTGCCGGACGCCTCTTCTCTGGGTGAAGAAATCGGTGCGTTTGTCTCCAATTTTCTCTCTCTCTCCATCTGTCCCTCTCTCTCCATCTGTCCCTCTCTCTCTCTCCATCTGTCTCTCTCTCTCCATCTGTCCCTCTCTCTCTCTCCATCTGTCCCTCTCTCTCTCCATCTGTCCCTCTCTCTCTCCATCTGTCCCTCTCTCTCTCAATCTGTCCCTCTCTCTCCATCTGTCCCTCTCTCTCCATCTGTCCCTCTCTCTCTCCATCTGTCCCTCTCTCTCCATCTGTCCCTCTCTCTCTCCATCTGTCCCTCTCTCTCTCCATCTGTCCCTCTCTCTCCATCTGTCCCTCTCTCTCCATCTGTCCCTCTCTCTCCATCTGTCTCTCTCTCTCCATCTGTCCCTCTCTCTCTCCATCTGTTCCTCTCTCTCTCTCCATCTGTCTCTCTCTCTCCATCTGTCCCTCTCTCTCTCCATCTGTCCCTCTCTCTCCATCTGTCTCTCTCTCTCCATCTGTCCCTCTCTCTCTCTCCATCTGTCCCTCTCTCTCTCTCCATCTGTCTCTCTCTCTCTCTCCATCTGTCTCTCTCTCTCCATCTGTCTCTCTCTCTCTCTCCATGTGTCTCTCTCTCTCCATCTGTCCCTCTCTCTCCATCTGTCCCTCTCTCTCTCCATCTGTCCCTCTCTCTCCATCTGTCCCTCTCTCTCTCCATCTGTCTCTCTCTCTCCATCTGTCCCTCTCTCTCCATCTGTCCCTCTCTCTCCATCTGTCCCTCTCGCTCCATCTGTCTCTCTCTCTCCATCTGTCTCTCTCTCTCCATCTGTCTCTCTCCATCTGTCTCTCTCTCTCCATCTGTCCCTCTCTCTCTCCATCCGTCCCTCTCTCTCCATCTGTCCCTCTCTCTCTCCATCTGTCCCTCTCTCTCCATCTGTCCCTCTCTCTCTCCATCTGTCCCTCTCTCTCCATCTGTCTCTCTCTCTCCATCTGTCTCTCTCTCTCCATCTGTCCCTCTCTCTCCATCTGTCCCTCTCTCTCCATCTGTCCCTCTCTCTCCATCTGTCCCTCTCTCTCCATCTGTCCCTCTCTCTCCATCTGTGCCCCTCTCTCTCTCCATCTGTCCCTCTCTCTCCATCTGTCCCTCTCTCTCTCTCCATCTGTCTCTCTCTCTCCATCTGTCCCTCTCTCTCTCTCCATCTGTCCCTCTCTCTCTCCATCTGTCCCTCTCTCTCTCCATCTGTCCCTCTCTCTCTCCATCTGTCCCTCTCTCTCCATCTGTCCCTCTCTCTCTCCATCTGTCCCTCTCTCTCCATCTGTCTCTCTCTCTCTCCATCTGTCCCTCTCTCTCTCCATCTGTCCCTCTCTCTCTCCATCTGTCCCTCTCTCTCCATCTGTCTCTCTCTCTCCATCTGCCCCTCTCTCTCTCCATCTGTCTCTCTCGCTCTCCACCTGTCCCTCTCTCTCCATCTGTCCCTCTCTCTCTCCATCTGTCCCTCTCTCTCCATCTGTCCCTCTCTCTCTCCATCTGTCCCTCTCTCTCTCTCCATCTGTCCCTCTCTCTCCATCTGTCCCTCTCTCTCTCTCCATCTGTCTCTCTCTCTGCATCTGTCTCTCTCTCTCCATCTGTCCCTCTCTCTCTCCATCTGTCCCTCTCTCTCCAATTCAATTCAATTCAATTCAAATGCTTTATTGGCATGAAAGTTTACAGAGAACCATATTGCCAAAGCTTACATAGCAAAAAGGTACAGTTTTCCAACATTCTGTAGGTGTCAATCGATTTGACATTTGTTGGGTACATACAATATTACTTTTAAACAATATTAATTTTAAACAGTCTTTGTACTTCATTTGGTACATTCAATATTAATTTTAAACAGTCTTAATTTTAAACAGTCCTCAGGTTGTGACATGTTGTTACATATTTGGCCCCAAGGTATGGTCTGTCTCCTTCTCCTAGGACTAATCTCAATTTTGACAGGTCATCCAATTCCTTGAAATCTGGGGTTGTTTGGCTTAGCTTGTTGAATAATATGTTTCTTGATGTGTTGAATTTTTCGCATTTTAGGAGGAAATGCATCTCTGTTTCAACCTCGCCGGCCAGACATTGATCGCACATTCTATTCTCTCTCGGCTGCCAGGATTTCTTGTATCTGCCTTTTTCAATTTCCAGTTGGTGGTCGCTTAGTCTGTACCTGGTGAGGGTCTGTCTCTGTTTTGTGTCTCTGATGGTCGTGAGGTAGTCTGCCAGTTTATATTCTCTTTTTAGGGCCCGGTAACATTCTAATCTGCTTTGGCTTTCGGTTATTTTGTTCCAATGTTCCAGGTAGGTTTCTTTGCATTTTTTAATGATTTGGTTCACTCGGATTGGTGTTTGGACGGCTGTGTTGGTCTGGGGCTGGTCAGGGTCCGGCTGAGTACTTAGTTTCAGTAGCAGCTGACTCAGGGGACTCTTTTCTGGGTTTAGCTCTTGGGTCTGAAAGGCTTTGAAATGAAGGGTGTCTGGGGAGCTAGATTTGAGGTGATTTAGGAAGTTTAGTGCTCGTTTTTGGATGTTTATTATCAGTGGGTATCTGCCTAGTTCGGCTCTGCATGCATTTGTTGGCGTTTTTCTTTGGGTGCGAAGGATGCTTCGGCAGAATTCTGCATGTAGGGCTTCTATTGTGTGTTTTTCCCATTTAGTGTAGCTTTGGTGATTTAGCGGGCCCCATACTTCACTACCGTACAGTGCAATGGGCAGGATTATGCTGTCAAAAATTTTGAGCCAGATTTTGATTGGGATTTGGATGTTGTAGAATTTTCTTTTTATTGCATATAGGGCTCTTCGGGCTTTTTCTTTTAGTGCATTCACTGCTATGCTGAAGCTCCCTGATGCTGTAATAGTTAGACCAAGGTAGGTGTAGCTCATAGTGTGTCCTATAGTGGTATCACTGAGGGTAAACTGGTATTTGTTTTCCTGACATCTGGGCCTTTTTTGAAAAATCATGATGTTGGTTTTCTTTAGATTTACTGTTAGAGCCCAATTTTGGCAGTATTTGTCGAGTAGGTCTAGTTGTTGCTGTAATCCCTGTTCTGTGGGAGACAGCAGAACCAGGTCGTCCGCATAGAACAGGGATTTCACTTCTCCATCCAGGAGACGGAGACCTGGTGACTCGCTTTGCTCCAGCATGTCTGCTAATTCTCTCTCTCTGTCCCTCTCTCTCTCTCAGTCCCTCTCTCTCTCTCTGTCCCGCTCCTCTCTCTCGCTCCACATCTCTCGCAGTCCCTCTCTCTGTCCACCTCTCTCCCTCTCCATCTCTCTCTCTCTCCCTCTCTCTCTGTCCCTCTCTCTCTCTCTCTGTCCCTCTCTCCCTCTCTCTGTCCACCTCTCTCCCTCTCTCTGTCCACCTCTCTCCCTCTCACTCTCTGTCTGTCCCCCTCTCTCCCCCTGTCCCTCTCTCTCTATCTGTCTTCTCTCTCTATCTCTGTCCTCTCTCTCTCTCTCTTTCTCTGTCCCTCTCTTTCTCTGTCTCTCTATTTCTCTGCCCTCTCTCCCTCCACCTCTCTCTCTGTCCCTCTCTCTCACTCACTTTCTCTCTCTCTCCCCGTCCCTCTCTTTCCCCGTCCCTCTCTCTCCCCGTCCCTCTCTCTCTCCCTCTCCCCGTCCCCCTCTCACTCTCACCGTCCCCCTCTCACTCTCTCCCTCTCCCCGTCCCCCTCTCACTCTCTCTCTCCCCGTCCCTCTCTCACTCTCTCTCTCTCCCCGCCCCTCTCTCTCTCTCCCCATCCCTCTCTCTCTCTCTCCCCGTCCCTCTCTCACTCTCTCCCCGTCTCTCTCTCTCTCTCCCCGTCCCTCTCTCTCTCTCTCCCCGTCCCTCTCTCTCTCTCCCCGTCCCTCTCTCTCTCTCTCCCCGTCCCTCTCTCTCTCTCCCCGTCCCTCTCTCTCTCTCTCCCCGTCCCTCTCTCTCCCTGTCCCTCTCTCTCTCTCTCTCCCCGTCCCTCTCTCTCTCTCTCCCCGTCCCTCTCTCTCCCCGTCCCTCTCTCTCTCTCTCTCCCCGTCCCCCTCTCTCTCCCCGTCCCCCTCTCTCTCCCCGTCCCTCTCTCACTCTCTCTCTCCCCGTCCCTCTCTCTCCCCATCCCCCTCTCACTCTCTCCCTGTCCCTCTCTCTCACACTCTCTCCCCGTCGCTCTCTCTCTCTCTCTCCCCATCCTTCCCTCTCTCACTCTCTCCCCATCCCTCTCTCCCCGGCCCGAACACTCTCCCTGTCCCTTGCTCTCTCTGTCCCTCGCTCTCTCTCTCGCGCTCCCTCTCTCACCCTCTCCCTCCGTTCCGCGCTCTCTCTCTCTCTCGGTTCCGCTCTCTCTCTCTCTCTCTGTCCCCCCTCTCACTCTCTCTCTCTCTGTCCCCCTCCCTCTC
>NW_028226290.1:0-51093 GCF_052327205.1 Somniosus microcephalus | reverse complement strand
GAAACCGGAGCACCCGGAGAAAACCCACGCAAACACGGGGAGAATGTGCAAACTCCACACAGACAGTCACCCGAGGCCGGATTCGAACCCGGGTCTCTGGCGCTGTGAGGTAACAGTGCTAACCACTATGCCACCGTGCTGCCGATGTTACACTTTACCAAGGAGGCTTTGAGGGTGTCCTTGAAGCATTTGCTCTGCCCACCTGGGGCTCTCTTGCCGTGCCGGAGCTCCGAGTAGAGCGCTTGTTTTGGGAGTCTCGTATCGGGCATGCGGACGATGTGACCCATCAATCGGAGCTGATTGAGCGTGGTCAGAGCTTCGATGCTGGGGATGTTGGCCTGAGCGAGAAAACTGACGTTGGTGCGCCTATCCTGCCAATGGATTTGCAAGGGGAGTTTCTTAAGGAGAGATTGACCAGAATGGTACCAGGGGATGAGGGAATTCAGTTATGTGGAGAGACTGGAGAAGCTGGGATTGTTCTCCTTAGAGCAGAGAAGGTTAAGGGGAGATTTATTTGAGGTGTTCAAAATGATGAGGGGTTTTGATAGAGTAAATTAGGAGAGACTGTTCCCACTAGTAGGAGGGTTGGTAACCAGAGGACACAGATTTGAGATATTTGGCAAAAGAACCAGAGGGGGAGATGAGGAGAATTTATTTTACACAGCGATTTGTTGTGATCTGGAATGCGCTGCCTGAAAGGGTGGTGGAAGCAGATTCAATAGTAACTTTCAAAAGAGGAATTGGATAAATACTTAATGGGGGAATACTTTGCAGGGCTATGGGGGAAGATCAGGGGGGAGTGTGGAACTCATTGGAGTCCTCTTTCAAATAGCCAGCACAGGCTCGATGGGCCAAATGGCCTCCTTCTGTGCTGTATCACTCTATGAGTCAATGATCCCTAGTTGCCCTTGTGAAGGTGGTGGTGAGCTGCCTTCTTGAACCGCTGAAGTCCGTGTGGTGATGGTACTCCCAAAGTGCTGTTAGGGAGGGAGTTCCAGGATTTTGACCCAGCGACGATGTAGGATCGGCCGATATACTTCTAAGTCAGGATGGTGTGTGATTTGGAGGGGAACTTGGAGGTGGTGGTGTTCCCAAGCGACTGCTGCCCTTGTCCTTCTAGGTGGAAGAGGTTGCGGGTTTCGGAGGTGCTGCCGAAGAAGCCTTGGCGAGTTGCTGCAGTGCATCTTCTTCTTAGGCAGTCCCTCGGAACCGAGGATGACTTGCTTCCACGCTAAAAATGAGTTCTCAGGTGACTGGTGAGTCCAATGTGGGACCTACAGTCTCTGTCACTGGAGGGGCAGACGGTGGTTGAAGGGGTGGGTGGGGTGCTTGGGTTGACGTGCGCTCCTTCCGCTGACTGCGCTGGGCTTCCGCTTGCTCCCGGCGAAGTGACTCGAGGTGTTCAGCACCTTCCCGGATGCTTCTCCTCCACTTTGTGCGGTCTTGGGCCAGGGATTCCCAGGTGTCGGTGGGGATGTTGCACTTTTTCAAGGAGGCTTTGAGGGTGTCCTTGAAGCGTTTCCTCTGCCCACCTGGGGCTCTCTTGCCGTGCCGGAGCTCCGAGTAGAGCGCTTGTTTTGGGAGTCTCGTATCGGGCATGCGGACAATGTGACCCGTCCATCGGAGCTGATCGAGCGTGGTCAAAGCTTCGATGCTGGGGATGTTGGCCTGAGCGAGAACACTGTAGATGGTACACACTGCAGCCACGGTGCGCCGGTGGTGGAGGGGGTGGATGTTTAAGGTGGTGGTTGGGGTGCCGATCAAGCGGGCTGCTTTGTCCTGGATGGTGTTGAGCTTCTTGAGTGTTATCACCTCTAGACTTGACTTAACGCACTCCTGGCTGGCCTCCCACATTCCACCCTACGGATACTTGAGGTCATCCAAAACTCGGCTGCCCGTGTCCGAACTCGCACCGAGTCCTGTTCGCCCATCACCCCTGTGCTCGCTGACCTACATTGGCTCCCGGTTAAGCAGCGCCTCGATTTCAAAATTCTCATCCTTGTTTTCAAATCCCTCCCTGGCCTCGCCCCTCCTTATCTCTGTAATCTCCTCCAGCCCCACAACCCCCCCCCACCCCCCCGAGATATCTGCGCTCCTCTAATTCTGCCCTCTTGAGCATCCCTGATTATAATCGCTCAACCATTGGCGGTCGTGCCTTCTGTTGCCTAGGCCCTAAGCTCTGGAATTCCCTGCCTAAACCTCTCCGCCTCTCTTCCGCTCTCTCCTCCTTTAAGACGCTCCTTAAAACCTACCTCTTTGACCAAGCTTTTGGTCACCTGCCCTAAGTTATCGTTATGTGGCTCGGTGTCAAATTTTTGTTTTGTCTTAAAACACCATATAAGTACAAGTTGTTGTTGTTGGAGCTGCACTCATCCAGGCAAGTGGAGAGTGTTCCATCACACTCCTGACTTGTGCCTTGTAGATGGTGGAAAGCATGGGGCCTAGTCTCAGGATAAGGGGTCGCCCATTTAAGACGGAGCTGAGGAGGAATTTCTTCTCTCAGAGGGTCGTGAATCTTCGGAATTATTTACCCCAGAGAGCTGGGGAGTCTGGGCGATTGAATATATTCAGGGGTGGAGATAGACAGATGTTTGAACGATAAGGGAGTCGAGGGTTATGGAGAGCGGGCCGGTGAATGGAGTTGAGTCCAAGATCAGATCAGCCATGATCTCATTGAATGGCGAAGCAGGCTCGAGGGGCCGAATGGCCGACTCCTGCTCCTATTTCTTCTGTTCTCCTGTTCTTATGAAAGGCTTCGGGGTTCAGGAGGTGAGACATTCTCCACAGAATCCCCAGCCTCTGACCTGCTCTTGTTGCCACAGTATTTATGTGGCTGGTCCAGTTAAGTTTCTGGTCAATGGTGACCCCCAGGATGTTTCTCAGTGAATTTTTAAAAAATGACATTCACAAGCTTTCAAACGTTGCGGATTAGCGTTCCTGGCGCCCAAGAGAACCGGCTTAAATTTTCACCGCCTTCCTTGAATTCCCTGGCAACGGGCACAATGAGCGGAACGCCGCCACGGCGATGAATTCGAGCATGAGGGGTTTGGGGGGGGGGGGGAGGCGTGGCCAGTTTTGTGGGCGGGGCCGGCTTCCGGCGGGGATGTTTCTTTTAAACGGGCGGGAAAAGATGGCGGTTTGCGCTGGGCGTAAGATGCGGACGAAATTCCCGCCGGTAATGTGCGATTCCGGGCGCCGATAGACAAAGGCAGCGCCACCTCGTGGAAACTCTACCCCCTTAAGCTTTGATTCCCAAGTCGACGAGAAGTTGGGGGGTGGGGGCCACGGGGACAAGAGAATCGAGGAAGGATTACGCTGTCTATCCAGGGCACAAGTGGGCAATCCCGCTTATGCCTCTGTGTGATTAGTGCTCCAGAAATGGAGTGCGTCAAGACTCGGTCGAACGCGATAAAGGTTATTTGCTTACAGATGGCAGTCAAGTGCCGGGTCAGGGTAATGTAGGGGGAGCTCTACACTGTATCTAACCCATGCTGTAACTGCCCTGGGAGAGCTCGATGCTGACACTGGGTATAAAGTGGGGGACACACTGTCAGGGTAATGTAGAGGAAGCTCTACACTGTATCTAACCCGTGTTGTACCTGTCCTGGGAGTGCTCGATGCTGACACTGGGTATAAAGTGGGGACACACTGTCAGGGTAATGTACAGGGAGCTCTACACTGTATCTAACCCGTGCTGTACCTGCCCTGGGAGCGCTCGATGCTGACACTGGGTATAAAGTGAGGACACACTGTCAGGGTAATGTAGAGGGAGCTCTACACTGTATCTAACCCGTGCTGTACCTGCCCTGGGAGCGCTCGATGCTGACACTGGGTATAAAGTGGGGACACACTGTCAGGGTAATGTACAGGGAGCTCTACACTGTATCTAACCCGTGCTGTACCTGCCCTGGGAGCGCTCGATGCTGACACTGGGTATAATGTGGGGACACACTGTCAGGGTAATGCAGAGCGAGCTCTACACTGTATCTAACCCGGGCTGTACCTGCCCTGGGAGCGCTCGATGTTGACACTGGGTATAAAGTGAGGACACACTGTCAGGGTAATGTAGAGGGAGCTCTACACTGTATCTAACCCGTGCTGTACCTGCCCTGGGAGCGCTCGATGCTGACACTGGGTATAAAGTGGGGACACACTGTCAGGGTAATGTAGAGGGAGCTCTACACTGTATCTAACCCGTGCTGTACCTGCCCTGGGAGTGCTCGATGCTGACACTGAGTATAAAGTGGGGACACACTGTCAGGGTAATGTAGAGGGAGCTCTACACTGTATCTAACCCGTGCTGTACCTGCCCTGGGAGCGCTCGATGCTGACACTGGGTATAAAGTGGGGACACACTGTCAGGGTTATGTAGAGGGAGCTCTACACTGTATCTAACCCCTGCTGTACCTGCCCCGGGAGCGCTCGATGCTGACACTGGGTATAAAGTGGGGACACACTGTCAGGGTAATGTAGAGGGAGCTCTATACTGTATCTAACCCGTGCTGTACCTGCCCTGGGAGCGCTCGATGCTGACACTGGGTATAAAGTGGGGACACACTGTCAGGGTAATGTAGAGGGAGCTCTATACTGTATCTAACCCGTGCTGTACCTGCCCTGGAAGCGCTCGATGCTGACACTGGGTATAAAGTGGGGACACACTGTCAGGGTAATGTAGAGGAAGCTCTACACTGTATCTAACCCATGCTGTACCTGCCCTGGGAGCGCTCGATGCTGACACTGGGTATAAAGTGAGGACACACTGTCAGGGTAATGTAGAGGGAGCTCTACACTGTATCTAACCCGTGCTGTACCTGCCCTGGGAGCGCTCGATGCTGACACTGGGTATAAAGTGGGGACACACTGTCAGGGTAATGTAGAGGGAGCTCTACACTGTATCTAACCCGTGCTGTACCTGCCCTGGGAGTGCTCGATGCTGACACTGAGTATAAAGTGGGGACACACTGTCAGGGTAATGTAGAGGGAGCTCTACACTGTATCTAACCCGTGCTGTACCTGCCCTGGGAGCGCTCGATGCTGACACTGGGTATAAAGTGGGGACACACTGTCAGGGTAATGTAGAGGGAGCTCTACACTGTATCTAACCCATGCTGTACCTGCTCTGGGAGCGCTCGATGCTGACACTGGGTATAAAGTGGGGACTGAATCACCGAGAGTTTCTGGATTTGTTACAGATCACTCAATTGAAAATCGCCAGCAATCCATTCGCAAAAGGATTCCGAGACGGAGACCCGGATGACTGGTGAGTTTGCTTTCCATCTTCCGCCTGTCTGCCTCGTCCCTCTCCAACGCACTGATCCTCCTGATGCGGGAGAGGATTCCTCTAGTGACGCGCACTGTCTGGTCCCAGTCAGGCAGTGTCCGAGTGTGTTTGACCGCGGGGTGGTGGGGTGTCACTGTCTGACACACACACACTAACTCACTCTCTCACACACACACTAACTCGCAATCTCTCACACACACACACACACTAACTCGCAATCTCTCTCACACACTCACACACACACTAACTCGCAATCTCTCACACACACACTCACACACACACTAACTCGCAATCTCTCACACACACTCACACACACACTAACTCGCAATCTCACACACACACTCACACACACACTAACTCGCAATCTCTCTCACACACTCGCACACACACCAACTCGCAATCTCTCTCACACACTCACACACACACTAACTCGCAATCTCTCTCACACACTCACACACACACTAACTCGCAATCTCACACACACTCTCACACAAACTAACTCGCAATATCACACACACACTAACTCGCAATCTCTCTCACACACTCACACACACTAACTCGCAATTTCTCTCACACACACACTAACTCGCAATCTCTCTCACACACTCACACACACACTAACTCGCAATCTCACACACACACTCACACACACACTAACTCGCAATCTCTCTCACACACTCGCACACACACTAACTCGCAACCTCCCTCACACACTAACTCGCAATCTCTCTCACACACTCACACACACACTAACTCGCAATCTCTCTCACACACTCACACGCACACTAACTCGCAATCTCTCTCACACACACACACACACTAACTCGCAATCTCTCTTACACACTCACACACACACTAACTCGCAATCTCTCTCACACACTCACACACACACTAACTCGCAATCTCTCTCACACACTCACACACACACTAACTCACAATCTCTCTCACACACACACTAACTCGCAATCTCTCTCACACACTCACACACACACTAACTCGCAATCTCTCTCACACACACACACACATTAACTCGCAATCTCTCTCACACACACACACACACACACACTAACTCGCAATCTCTCTCACACACTCACACACACACTAACTCGCAATCTCTCTCACACACACACACACACACACTAACCCGCAATCTCTCTCCCACACACACAGACACACTAACTCACAATCTCTCTCACACTCACACACACACTAACTCGTAATCTCTCTCACACACACACACTAACTCGCAATCTCTCTCACACACTCACACACACACTAACTCGCAACTCTCTCACACACTCACACGCACACTAACTCGCAATCTCTCACACACACATTCACACACACACTAACTCGCAATTTCTCACACACACTCACACACACACTAACTCGCAATCTCACACACACACTCACACACACACTAACTCGCAATCTCTCTCACACACTCGCACACACACTAACTCGCAATCTCTCTCACACACTCACACACACACTAACTCGCAATCTCTCTCACACACTCACACACACCCTAACTCGCAATCTCACACACACTCACACACACACTAACTCGCAATCTCTCTCACACTCACACACACACTAACTCGCAATCTCTCTCACACACACAATAACTCGCAATCTCACACACACACTCACACACACACTAACTCGCAATCTCTCTCACACACTCGCACACACACTAACTCGCAATCTCTCTCACACACTAACTCGCAATCTCTCTCACACACTCACACACACACTAACTCGCAATCTCTCTCACACACTCACACACACACTAACTCGCAATCTCTCTCACACACACACACACACACTAACTCGCAATCTCTCTCACACACTCACACACACACTAACTCGCAATCTCTCTCACACACTCACACACACACTAACTCGCAATCTCTCACACACACTCACACACACACTAACTCACAATCTCTCTCACACACACACACACTAACTCACAATCTCTCTCACACACTCACACACTCACTAACTCGCAATCTCTCTCACTCACTCACACACACACTAACTCGCAATCTCTCTCACACACTCACACACACACTAACTCGCAATCTCTCACACACTCACACACACACTAACTCGCAATCTCTCTCACACCCTCACACACACACTAACTCGCAATCTCTCTCACACACTAACTCGCAATCTCTCTCTCACACTCACACACACACTAACTCACAATCTCTCTCACACACACACACACATTAACTCGCAATCTCGCTCACACACACACACACACTAACTCGCAATCTCTCTCACACACACACACACACTAACTCGCAATCTCTCTCACACACTCACACACACACTAACTCACAATCTCTCTCACACACATACACACTAACTCGCAATCTCTCTCACACACACACACACTAACTCGCAATCTCTCTCTCACACACACACACACTAACTCGCAATCTCTCTCACACTCACACACACACACTAACTCGCAATCTCTCTCACACACTCACACACACACTAACTCGCAATCTCTCACACACACACACACACTAACTCGCAATCTCTCTTACACACTCACACACACACTAACTCGCAATCTATCTCACACTCACACACACACTAACTCGCAATCTCTCTCACACACACACACTAACTCGCAATCTCTCTCACACACTCACACACACACTAACTCGCAATCAATCTCACACACACACACACACACTAACTCGCAATCTCTCTCACACTCACACACACACTAACTCGCAATCTCTCTCACACATACACACTAACTCGCAATCTCTCTCACACACTCACACACACACTAACTCGCAATCTCTCTCACACACTCACACACACACTAACTCGCAATCTCTCGCACACACTCACACACGCACTAACTCGCAATCTCTCTCACACACTCACGCACACACTAACTCGCAATCTCTCTCACACACTCACACACACACTAACTCGCAATCTCTCTCACACACTCGCACACACACTAACTCGCAATCTCTCTCACACACTCACACACACATTAACTCGCAATCTCTCTCACACTCACACACACACTAACTCGCAATCTCTCTCACACTCACACACACACTAACTCGCAATCTTTCTCACACACACACACTAACTCGCAATCTCTCTCACACACTCACACACACACTAACTCGCAATCTCTCTCACACACTCACACACACACTAACTCGCAATCTCCCTCACACACTCACACACACTAACTCGCAATCTCTCTCACACACACACACACACACTAACTCGCAATCTCTCTCTCACACACACACACACACACTAACTCGCAATCTCTCTCACACTCACACACACACTAACTCGCAATCTCTCTCACACACACACACTAACTCGCAATCTCTCTCACACACTCACACACACACTAACTCGCAATCTCTCTCACACACTCACACACACACTAACTCGCAATCTCTCTCACACACACACACGCACTAACTCGCAATCTCTCTCACACACTCACACACACACTAAGTCGCAATTTCTCTCACACACACACACACACAAACTCGCAATCTCTCTCACACACTCACACACACACTAACTCGCAATCTCTCTCACACACTCACACACACACTAACTCACAATCTCTCTCACACACACACACTAACTCGCAATCTCTCTCACACACTCACACACACACTAACTCGCAATCTCTCTCACACACTCACACACACACTAACTCGCAATCTCTCTCACACACTCACACACACACTAACTCGCAATCTCTCTCACACACTCACACACACACTAACTCGCAATCTCTCTCACACACGCACACACACTAACTCGCAATCTCTCTCACACACACACACGCACACTAACTCGCAATCTCTCTCACACACTCACACACACATTAACTCACAATCTCTCTCACACTCACGCACACACACTAACTCGCAATCTCTCTCACACACTCACACACACACTAACTCGCAATCTCGCTCACACACTCACACACACACTAACTCGCAATCTCTCTCACACACTCACACACACACTAACTCACAATCTCTCTCACACTCACACACACATTAACTCGTAATCTCTCTCACACACACACACTAACTCGCAATCTCTCTCACACACTCACACACACACTAACTCGCAACTCTCACACACTCACACACACACTAACTCGCAATCTCTCACACACACATTCACACACACACTAACTCGCAATTTCTCACACACACTCACACACACACTAACTCGCAATCTCACACACACACTCACACACACACTAACTCGCAATCTCTCTCACACACTCGCACACACACTAACTCGCAATCTCTCTCACACACTCACACACACACTAACTCGCAATCTCTCTCACACACTCACACACACCCTAACTCGCAATCTCACACACACTCACACACACACTAACTCGCAATCTCTCTCACACTCACACACACACTAACTCGCAATCTCTCTCACACACACAATAACTCGCAATCTCACACACACACTCACACACACACTAACTCGCAATCTCTCTCACACACTCGCACACACACTAACTCGCAATCTCTCTCACACACTAACTCGCAATCTCTCTCACACACTCACACACACACTAACTCGCAATCTCTCTCACACACTCACACACACACTAACTCGCAATCTCTCTCACACACACACACACACTAACTCACAATCTCTCTCACACACTCACACACACACTAACTCGCAATCTCTCACACACACTCACACACACACTAACTCACAATCTCTCTCACACACACACACACTAACTCACAATCTCTCTCACACACTCACACACTCACTAACTCGCAATCTCTCTCACTCACTCACACACACACTAACTCGCAATCTCTCTCACACACTCACACACACACTAACTCGCAATCTCTCACACACTCACACACACACTAACTCGCAATCTCTCTCACACCCTCACACACACACTAACTCGCAATCTCTCTCACACACTAACTCGCAATCTCTCTCTCACACTCACACACACACTAACTCACAATCTCTCTCACACACACACACACATTAACTCGCAATCTCGCTCACACACACACACACACTAACTCGCAATCTCTCTCACACACTCACACACACACTAACTCACAATCTCTCTCACACACATACACACTAACTCGCAATCTCTCTCACACACACACACACTAACTCGCAATCTCTCTCTCAAACACACACACACTAACTCGCAATCTCTCTCACACTCACACACACACACTAACTCGCAATCTCTCTCACACACTCACACCCACACTAACTCGCAATCTCTCACACACACACACACACACTAACTCGCAATCTCTCTTACACACTCACACACACACTAACTCGCAATCTATCTCACACTCACACACACACTAACTCGCAATCTCTCTCACACACACACACTAACTCGCAATCTCTCTCACACACTCACACACACACTAACTCGCAATCAATCTCACACACACACACACACACTAACTCGCAATCTCTCTCACACTCACACACACACTAACTCGCAATCTCTCTCACACATACACACTAACTCGCAATCTCTCTCACACACTCACACACACACTAACTCGCAATCTCTCTCACACACTCACACACACACTAACTCGCAATCTCTCTCACACACTCACACACGCACTAACTCGCAATCTCTCTCACACACTCACGCACACACTAACTCGCAATCTCTCTCACACACTCACACACACACTAACTCGCAATCTCTCTCACACACTCGCACACACACTAACTCGCAATCTCTCTCACACACTCACACACACATTAACTCGCAATCTCTCTCACACTCACACACACACTAACTCGCAATCTCTCTCACACTCACACACACACTAACTCGCAATCTTTCTCACACACACACACTAACTCGCAATCTCTCTCACACACTCACACACACACTAACTCGCAATCTCTCTCACACACTCACACACACACTAACTCGCAATCTCCCTCACACACTCACACACACTAACTCGCAATCTCTCTCACACACACACACACACACTAACTCGCAATCTCTCTCTCACACACACACACACACACTAACTCGCAATCTCTCTCACACTCACACACACACTAACTCGCAATCTCTCTCACACACTCACACACACACTAACTCGCAATCTCTCTCACACACACACACGCACTAACTCGCAATCTCTCTCACACACTCACACACACACTAAGTCGCAATTTCTCTCACACACACACACACACTAACTCGCAATCTCTCTCACACACTCACACACACACTAACTCGCAATCTCTCTCACACACTCACACACACACTAACTCACAATCTCTCTCACACACACACACTAACTCGCAATCTCTCTCACACACACACACACTAACTCGCAATCTCTCTCACACACTCACACACACACTAACTCGCAATCTCTCTCACACACTCACACACACACTAACTCGCAATCTCTCTCACACACTCACACACACACTAACTCGCAATCTCTCTCACACACGCACACACACTAACTCGCAATCTCTCTCACACACACACACGCACACTAACTCGCAATTTCTCTCACACACTCACACACACATTAACTCACAATCTCTCTCACACTCACGCACACACACTAACTCGCAATCTCTCTCACACACTCACACACACACTAACTCGCAATCTCGCTCACACACTCACACACACACTAACTCGCAATCTCTCTCACACACTCACACACACACTAACTCACAATCTCTCTCACACACTCACACACACACTAACTCGCAATCTCTCTCACACACTCACACACACACTAACTCGCAATCTCTCACTCACACACACACACACTAACTCGCAATCTCTCTCACACACTCACACAGACACTAACTCGCAATCTCTCTCACACACTCACACACACACTAACTCACAATCTCTCTCACACACTCACACACACACTAACTCGCAATCTCTCTCACACACTCACACACACACTAACTCGCAATCTCTCTCACACACACTAACTCGCAATCTCTCTCACACACACACACACACTAACTCACAATCTCTCTCACACACTCACGAACTCGCAATCTCTCTCTCACACTCACACACACTAACTCGCAATCTCTCTCACACACTCACACACACACTAACTCGCAATCTCTCTCACACACTCTCACACACACTAACTCACAATCTCTCTCACACACTCACACACACTAACTCGCAATCTCTCTCACACACTCACACACACACTAACTCGCAATCTATCTCACACTCACACACACACTAACTCGCAATCTCTCTCACACACACACACTAACTCGCAATCTCTCTCACACACTCACACACACACTAACTCGCAATCAATCTCATACACACACACACACACTAACTCGCAATCTCTCTCACACTCACACACACACTAACTCGCAATCTCTCTCACACACACACACTAACTCGCAATCTCTCTCACACACTCACACACACACTAACTCGCAATCTCTCTCACACACTCACACACACACTAACTCGCAATCTCTCTCACACACTCACACACGCACTAACTCGCAATCTCTCTCAAACACTCACGCACACACTAACTCGCAATCTCTCTCACACACTCACACACACACTAACTCGCAATCTCTCTCACACACTCGCACACACACTAACTCGCAATCTCTCTCACACACTCACACACACATTAACTCGCAATCTCTCTCACACTCACACACACACTAACTCGCAATCTCTCTCACACTCACACACACACTAACTCGCAATCTTTCTCACACACACACACTAACTCGCAATCTCTCTCACACACTCACACACACACTAACTCGCAATCTCTCTCACACACTCACACACACACTAACTCGCAATCTCCCTCACACACTCACACACACTAACTCGCAATCTCTCTCACACACACACACACACACACACTAACTCGCAATCTCTCTCTCACACACACACACACACACTAACTCGCAATCTCTCTCACACTCACACACACACTAACTCGCAATCTCTCTCACACACACACACTAACTCGCAATCTCTCTCACACACTCACACACACACTAACTCGCAATCTCTCTCACACACTCACACACACACTAACTCGCAATCTCTCTCACACACACACGCACTAACTCGCAATCTCTCTCACACACTCACACACACACTAACTCGCAATTTCTCTCACACACACACACACACTAACTCGCAATCTCTCTCACACACTCACACACACACTAACTCGCAATCTCTCTCACACACTCACACACACACTAACTCACAATCTCTCTCACACACACACACTAACTCGCAATCTCTCTCACACACTCACACACACACTAACTCGCAATCTCTCTCACACACTCACACACACACTAACTCGCAATCTCTCTCACACACTCACACACACACTAACTCGCAATCTCTCTCACACACTCACACACACATTAACTCGCAATCTCTCTCACACTCACGCACACACACTAACTCGCAATCTCTCTCACACACTCACACACACACTAACTCGCAATCTCGCTCACACACTCACACACACACTAACTCGCAATCTCTCTCACACACTCACACACACACTAACTCACAATCTCTCTCACACACTCACACACACACTAACTCGCAATCTCTCTCACACACTCACACACACACTAACTCGCAATCTCTCACTCACACACACACACACACTAACTCGCAATCTCTCTCACACACTCACACAGACACTAACTCGCAATCTCTCTCACACACTCACACACACTAACTCACAATCTCTCTCACACACTCACACACACACTAACTCGCAATCTCTCTCACACACTCACACACACACGAACTCGCAATCTCTCTCACACACACTAACTCGCAATCTCTCTCACACACTCACACACACACTAACTCGCAATCTCTCTCACACACTCACACACACACTAACTCGCAATCTCTCTCTCACACTCACACACACTAACTCGCAATCTCTCTCACACACTCACACACACACTAACTCGCAATCTCTCTCACACACTCTCACACACACTAACTCACAATCTCTCTCACACACTCACACACACGAACTCGCAATCTCTCTCACACACTCACACACACACTAACTCGCAATCTCTCTCACACACTCACACACACACTAACTCACAATCTCTCTCACACACTCACACACACTAACTCGCAATCTCTCACACACTCACACACACACTAACTCGCAATCTCTCACACACACTCACACACACTAACTCGCAATCTCTCACACTCACTCACACACACACTAACTCGCAATCTCTCACACACTCACACACACACCAACTCGCAATCTCTCACACACACTCACACACACTAACTCGCAATCTCTCACACACTCACACACACACTAACTCGCAATCTCTCACACACACTCACACACACTAACTCGCAATCTCTCACACACACTCACACACACTAACTCGCAATCTCTCACACTCACTCACACACACACTAACTCTCAATCTCTCACACACACTCACACACACTAACTCGCAATCTCTCACACACACTCACACACACTAACTCGCAATCTCTCTCACACACACACACACACACTAACTCACAATCTCTCACACTCACTCACACACACACTAACTCGCAATCTCTCTCACACACACACTTACTCGCAATCTCTCTCACACACTCACACAAACACTAACTCGTAATCTCTCTCACACACTCACACACACACTAACTCACAATCTCTCACACTCACTCACACACACACTAACTCGCAATCTCTCACACACACTCACACACACTAACTCACAATCTCTCACACTCAGTCACACACACACTAACTCGCAATCTCTCACACACACTCACACACACTAACTCGCAATCTCTCACACACACTCACAGACACTAACTCGCAATCTCTCTCACACACTTGCACACACACTAACTCACAATCTCTCACACTCACTCACACACACACTAACTCGCAATCTCTCACACACACTCACACAAACTAACTCGCAATCTCTCTCACACACTCACACACACACTAACTCACAATCTCTCACACTCACTCACACACACACTAACTCGCAATCTCTCACACACACTCACACACACTAACTCGCAATCTGTCACACACACTCACACACACACTAACTCGCAATCTCTCACACTCACTCACAGACACACTAACTCGCAATCTCTCTCGCACACTCATACACACATTAACTCGCAATCTCTCTCTCACACTCACACACACACTAACTCGCAATCTCTCTCACACACTCGCACACACACTAACTCGCAATCTCTCTCACAGACTCACACACACACTAACTCGCAATCTCTCTCACACTCACACACACACACTAACTCGCAATCTCTCTCACACACTCACACACACATGAACTCGCAATCTCTCACACACACACACACACACACACTAACTCACAATCTCTCTTACACACTCACACACACACTAACTCGCAATCTATCTCACACTCACACACACACTAACTCGCAATCTCTCTCACACACACACTAACTCGCAATCTCTCTCACACACTCACACACACACTAACTCGCAATCAATCTCACACACGCACACACACACTAACTCGCAATCTCTCTCACACTCACACACACACTAACTCGCAATCTCTCTCACACACACACACTAACTCGCAATCTCTCTCACACACTCACACACACACTAACTCGCAATCTCTCTCACACACTCACACACACACTAACTCGCAATCTCTCTCACACACACACACACACTAACTCGCAATCTCTCTCACACACTCACGCACACACTAACTCGCAATCTCTCTCACACACTCACACAGACACTAACTCGCAATCTCTCTCACACACTCACACACACACTAACTCACAATCTCTCTCACACACTCACACACACACTAACTCGCAATCTCTCTCACACACTCTCACACACACTTACTCACAATCTCTCTCACACACTCACACACACTAACTCGCAATCTCTCTCACACACTCACACACACACTAACTCGCAATCTCTCTCACACACTCACACACACACTAACTCACAATTTCTCTCACACACTCACACACACTAACTCGCAATCTCTCACACACACACACACACTAACTCGCAATCTCTCACACACACTCACACACACTAACTCGCAATCTCTCACACTCACTCACACACACACTAACTCGCAATCTCTCACACACTCACACACACACCAACTCGCAATCTCTCACACACACTCACACACACTAACTCGCAATCTCTCACACACTCACACACACACTAACTCGCAATCTCTCACACACACTCACACACACTAACTCGCAATCTCTCACACACACTCACACACACTAACCCGCAATCTCTCACACTCACTCACACACACACTAACTCTCAATCTCTCACACACACTCACACACACTAACTCGCAATCTCTCACACACACTAACTCGCAATCTCTCTCACACCCACACACACTAACTCACAATCTCTCACACTCACTCACACACACACTAACTCGCAATCTCTCTCACACACACACTAACTCGCAATCTCTCTCACACACTCACACACACACTAACTCGTAATCTCTCTCACACACTCACACACACACTAACTCACAATCTCTCACACTCACTCACACACACACTAACTCACAATCTCTCACACACTCGCACACACACTAACTTGCAATCTCTCTCACAGACTCACACACACACTAACTCGCAATCTCTCTCACACACACACACACTAACTCGCAATCTCTCTCACACACTCGTACACACACTAACTCGCAATCTCTCTCACTCACTCACACACACACTAACTTGCAATCTCTCTCACACACACACACACACACTAACTCGCAATCGCTCTCACAGACTCACACACACACTAACTCGCAATCTCTCTCACACACACACACACACTAACTCGCAATCTCTCTCACACACTCGCACACACACTAACTCGCAATCTCTCTCACACACTCGCACACACACTAACTCGCAATCTCTCTCACACACTCGCACACACACTAACTCGCAATCTCTCACACACACACACACACACTAACTCGCAATCTCTCTCACACACTCACACACACACTAACTCGCAATCTCTCTCACACACTCGCACACACACTAACTCACAATCTCTCTCACACACTCGCACACACACTAACTCGCAATCTCTCTCACACACTCGCACACACACTAACTCGCAATCTCTCTCACACACACTCACACACTAACTCACAATCTCTCTCACACACTCACACACACACTAACTCGCTATCTCTCTCACACACTCACACACACACTAACTCGCAATCTCTCACACACTCACACACACACTAACTCGCAATCTCTCTCACACACTCGCACACACACTAACTCGCAATCTCTCTCACACACTCACGCACACACTAACTCACAATCTCTCACACACACTAACTCACAATCTCTCTCACACACACACTCACACACTAACTCACAATCTCTCTCACTCACTCACACACACACTAACTCGCAATCTCTCTCACACACTCACACACACACTAACTCGCAATCTCTCTCACACACACACACACACTAACTCGCAATCTCTCTCACACACTCGCACACACACTAACTCGCAATCTCTCTCACACACTCGCACACACACTAACTCGCAATCTCTCTCACACACTCGCACACACACTAACTCGCAATCTCTCACACACACACACGCACACTAACTCGCAATCTCTCACACACACTCGCACACACACTAACTCGCAATCTCTCTCACACACTCACACACACACTAACTCGCAATCTCTCTCACACACTCACACACACACTAACTCGCAATCTCTCTCACACTCACACACACACTAACTCGCAATCTCTCTCACACACTCGCACACACACTAACTCGCAATCTCTCACACACACACACACACACTAACTCGCAATCTCTCACACACTCACACACACACTTACTCGCAATCTCTCTCACACACACACACATACTAACTCGCAATCTCTCTCACACACTCACACACACACTAACTCGCAATCTCTCTCACACACTCGCACACACACTAACTCGCAATCTCTCTCACACACTCACACACACACCAACTCACAATCTCTCACACACACTAACTCACAATCTCTCTCACACACACACTCACACACTAACTCGCAATCTCTCTCACACACACACACACACACTCACTCACAATCTCTCACACTCACTCACACACACACTAACTCGCAATCTCTCTCACACACACACTAACTCGCAATCTCTCTCACACACACACACACACTAACTCGTAATCTCTCTCACACACTCACACACACACTAACTCACAATCTCTCACACTCACTCACACACACACTAACTCGCAATCTCTCACACACACTCACACGCACTAACTCACAATCTCTCACACTCACTCACACACACACTAACTCGCAATCTCTCACACACACTCACACACACACTAACTCGCAATCTCTCACACACACTCACACACACTAACTCGCAATCTCTCTCACACACTCGCACACACACTAACTCACAATCTCTCACACTCACTCACACACACACTAACTCGCAATCTCTCACACACACTCGCACAAACTAACTCGCAATCTCTCTCACACACTCACACACACACTAACTCACAATCTCTCACACTCACTCACACACACACTAACTCGCAATCTCTCACACACACTCACACACACTAACTCGCAATCTGTCACACACACTCACACACACACTAACTCGCAATCTCTCACACTCACTCACAGACACACTAACTCGCAATCTCTCTCGCACACTCACACACACATTAACTCGCAATCTCTCTCTCACACTCACACACACACTAACTCGCAATCTCTCTCACACACTCGCACACACACTAACTCGCAATCTCTCTCACAGACTCACACACACACTAACTCGCAATCTCTCTCACTCACTCACACACACACTAACTCGCAATCTCTCTCACACTCACACACACACACTAACTCGCAATCTCTCTCACACACTCACACACACACTAACTCGCAATCTCTCACACACACACACACACACACACTAACTCGCAATCTCTCTTACACACTCACACACACACTAACTCGCAATCTATCTCACACTCACACACACACTAACTCGCAATCTCTCTCACACACACACTAACTCGCAATCTCTCTCACACACTCACACACACACTAACTCGCAATCAATCTCACACACACACACACACACTAACTCGCAATCTCTCTCACACTCACACACACACTAACTCGCAATCTCTCTCACACACACACACTAACTCGCAATCTCTCTCACACACTCACACACACACTAACTCGCAATCTCTCTCACACACTCACACACACACTAACTCGCAATCTCTCTCACACACTCACACACGCACTAACTCGCAATCTCTCTCACACAATCACGCACACACTAACTCGCAATCTCTCTCACACACTCACACAGACACTAACTCGCAATCTCTCTCACACACTCACACACACACTAACTCGCAATCTCTCTCACACACTCACACACACACTAACTCGCAATCTCTCTCACACACTCTCACACACACTAACTCACAATCTCTCTCACACACTCACACACACTAACTCGCAATCTCTCTCACACACTCACACACACACTAACTCGCAATCTCTCTCACACACTCACACACACACTAACTCACAATTTCTCTCACACACTCACACACACTAACTCGCAATCTCTCACACACACACACACACTAACTCGCAATCTCTCACACACACTCACACACACTAACTCGCAATCTCTCACACTCACTCACACACACACTAACTCGCAATCTCTCACACACTCACACACACACCAACTCGCAATCTCTCACACACACTCACACACACTAACTCGCAATCTCTCACACACTCACACACACACTAACTCGCAATCTCTCACACACACTCACACACACTAACTCGCAATCTCTCACACACACTCACACACACTAACCCGCAATCTCTCACACTCACTCACACACACACTAACTCTCAATCTCTCACACACACTCACACACACTAACTCGCAATCTCTCACACACACTAACTCGCAATCTCTCTCACACACACACACACTAACTCACAATCTCTCACACTCACTCACACACACACTAACTCGCAATCTCTCTCACACACACACTAACTCGCAATCTCTCTCACACACTCGCACACACACTAACTCGCAATCTCTCTCACAGACTCACACACACACTAACTCGCAATCTCTCTCACACACACACACACTAACTCGCAATCTCTCTCACACACTCGTACACACACTAACTCGCAATCTCTCTCACTCACTCACACACACACTAACTTGCAATCTCTCTCACACACACACACACACTAACTCGCAATCGCTCTCACAGACTCACACACACACTAACTCGCAATCTCTCTCACACACACACACACACTAACTCGCAATCTCTCTCACACACTCGCACACACACTAACTCGCAATCTCTCTCACACACTCGCACACACACTAACTCGCAATCTCTCTCACACACTCGCACACACACTAACTCGCAATCTCTCTCACACACTCGCACACACACTAACTCGCAATCTCTCTCACACACTCACACACACACTAACTCACAATCTCTCACACACACTAACTCACAATCTCTCTCACACACACACTCACACACTAACTCGCAATCTCTCTCACACACACACACACACACTAACTCACAATCTCTCACACTCACTCACACACACACTAACTCGCAATCTCTCTCACACACACACTAACTCGCAATCTCTCTCACACACTCACACACACACTAACTCGTAATCTCTCTCACACACTCACACACACACTAACTCACAATCTCTCACACTCACTCACACACACACTAACTCGCAATCTCTCGCACACACTCACACACGCTAACTCACAATCTCTCACACTCACTCACACACACACTAACTCGCAATCTCTCACACACACTCACACACACTAACTCGCAATCTCTCACACACACTCACACACACTAACTCGCAATCTCTCTCACACACTCGCACACACACTAACTCACAATCTCTCTCACACACTCACACACACACTAACTCACAATCTCTCACACTCACTCACACACACACTAACTCGCAATCTCTCTCACACACTCACACACACACTAACTCACAATCTCTCACACTCACTCACACACACACTAACTCGCAATCTCTCACACACACTCACACACACTAACTCGCAATCTGTCACACACACTCACACACACACTAACTCGCAATCTCTCACACTCACTCACAGACACACTAACTCGCAATCTCTCTCGCACACTCACACACACATTAACTCGCAATCTCTCTCTCACACTCACACACACACTAACTCGCAATCTCTCTCACACACTCGCACACACACTAACTCGCAATCTCTCTCACAGACTCACACACACACTAACTCGCAATCTCTCTCACTCACTCACACACACACTAACTCGCAATCTCTCTCGCACGCACACACACACACTAACTCGCAATCTCTCTCACACACTCACACACACACTAACTCGCAATCTCTCTCACACACACACTAACTCGCAATCTCTCTCACACACTCACACACACACTAACTCGCAATCAATCTCACACACACACACACACACTAACTCGCAATCTCTCTCACACTCACACACACACTAACTCGCAATCTCTCTCACACACACACACACACTAACTCGCAATCTCTCACACTCACTCACAGACACACTAACTCGCAATCTCTCTCGCACACTCACACACACATTAACTCGCAATCTCTCTCTCACACTCACACACACACTAACTCGCAATCTCTCTCACACACTCGCACACACACTAACTCGCAATCTCTCTCACAGACTCACACACACACACTAACTCGCAATCTCTCTCACTCACTCACACACACACTAACTCGCAATCTCTCTCACACTCACACACACACACTAACTCGCAATCTCTCTCACACACTCACACACACACTAACTCGCAATCTCTCACACACACACACACACACACACACTAACTCGCAATCTCTCTTACACACTCACACACACACTAACTCGCAATCTATCTCACACTCACACACACACTAACTCGCAATCTCTCTCACACACACACTAACTCGCAATCTCTCTCACACACTCTCACACACACTAACTCACAATCTCTCTCACACACTCACACACACTAACTCGCAATCTCTCTCACACACTCACACACACACTAACTCGCAATCTCTCTCACACACTCACACACACACTAACTCACAATTTCTCTCACACACTCACACACACTAACTCGCAACCTCTCACACACACACACACACTAACTCGCAATCTCTCACACACACTCACACACACTAACTCGCAATCTCTCACACTCACTCACACACACACTAACTCGCAATCTCTCACACACTCACACACACACCAACTCGCAATCTCTCACACACACTCACACACACTAACTCGCAATCTCTCACACACTCACACACACACTAACTCGCAATCTCTCACATACACTCACACACACTAACTCGCAATCTCTCACACACACTCACACACACTAACCCGCAATCTCTCACACTCACTCACACACACACTAACTCTCAATCTCTCACACACACTCACACACACTAACTCGCAATCTCTCACACACACTAACTCGCAATCTCTCTCACACACACACACACTAACTCACAATCTCTCACACTCACTCACACACACACTAACTCGCAATCTCTCTCACACACACACTAACTCGCAATCTCTCTCACACACTCACACACACACTAACTTGTAATCTCTCTCACACACTCACACACACACTAACTCACAATCTCTCACACTCACTCACACACACACTAACTCGCAATCTCTCTCACACACACACTAACTCGCAATCTCTCTCACACACTCGCACACACACTAACTCGCAATCTCTCTCACAGACTCACTCACACACTAACTCGCAATCTCTCTCACACACACACACACACTAACTCGCAATCGCTCTCACAGACTCACACACACACTAACTCGCAATCTCTCTCACACACACACACACACTAACTCGCAATCTCTCTCACACACTCGCACACACACTAACTCGCAATCTCTCTCACACACTCGCACACACACTAACTCGCAATCTCTCTCACACACTCGCACACACACTAACTCGCAATCTCTCTCACACACTCGCACACACACTAACTCGCAATCTCTCTCACACACTCACACACACACTAACTCACAATCTCTCACACACACTAACTCACAATCTCTCTCACACACACACTCACACACTAACTCGCAATCTCTCTCACACACACACACACACACTAACTCACAATCTCTCACACTCACTCACACACACACTAACTCGCAATCTCTCTCACACACACACTAACTCGCAATCTCTCTCACACACTCACACACACACTAACTCGTAATCTCTCTCACACACTCACACACACACTAACTCACAATCTCTCACACTCACTCACACACACACTAACTCGCAATCTCTCGCACACACTCACACACACTAACTCACAATCTCTCACACTCACTCACACACACACTAACTCGCAATCTCTCACACACACTCACACACACTAACTCGCAATCTCTCACACACACTCACACACACTAACTCGCAATCTCTCACACTCACTCACACACACACTAACTCGCAATCTCTCACACACACTCACACACACTAACTCGCAATCTCTCACACACACTCACACACACTAACTCGCAATCTCTCTCACACACTCGCACACACACTAACTCACAATCTCTCACACTCACTCACACACACACTAACTCGCAATCTCTCACACACACTCACACAAACTAACTCGCAATCTCTCTCACACACTCACACACACACTAACTCACAATCTCTCACACTCACTCACACACACACTAACTCGCAATCTCTCACACACACTCACACACACTAACTCGCAATCTGTCACACACACTCACACACACACTAACTCGCAATCTCTCACACTCACTCACAGACACACTAACTCGCAATCTCTCTCGCACACTCACACACACATTAACTCGCAATCTCTCTCTCACACTCACACACACACTAACTCGCAATCTCTCTCACACACTCGCACACACACTAACTCGCAATCTCTCTCACAGACTCACACACACACTAACTCGCAATCTCTCTCACTCACTCACACACACACTAACTCGCAATCTCTCTCGCACGCACACACACACACTAACTCGCAATCTCTCTCACACACTCACACACACACTAACTCGCAATCTCTCTCACACACACACTAACTCGCAATCTCTCTCACACACTCACACACACACTAACTCGCAATCAATCTCACACACACACACACACACTAACTCGCAATCTCTCTCACACTCACACACACACTAACTCGCAATCTCTCTCACACACACACACACACTAACTCGCAATCTCTCACACTCACTCACAGACACACTAACTCGCAATCTCTCTCGCACACTCACACACACATTAACTCGCAATCTCTCTCTCACACTCACCCACACAGTAACTCGCAATCTCTCTCACACACTCGCACACACACTAACTCGCAATCTCTCTCACAGACTCACACACACACACTAACTCGCAATCTCTCTCACACACTCGTACACACACTAACTCGCAATCTCTCTCACTCACTCACACACACACTAACTTGCAATCTCTCTCACACACACACACACACTAACTCGCAATCGCTCTCACAGACTCACACACACACTAACTCGCAATCTCTCTCACACACACACACACACTAACTCGCAATCTCTCTCACACACTCGCACACACACTAACTCGCAATCTCTCTCACACACTCGCACACACACTAACTCGCAATCTCTCTCACACACTCGCACACACACTAACTCGCAATCTCTCTCACACACTCGCACACACACTAACTCGCAATCTCTCTCACACACTCACACACACACTAACTCACAATCTCTCACACACACTAACTCACAATCTCTCTCACACACACACTCACACACTAACTCGCAATCTCTCTCACACACACACACACACACTAACTCACAATCTCTCACACTCACTCACACACACACTAACTCGCAATCTCTCTCACACACACACTAACTCGCAATCTCTCTCACACACTCACACACACACTAACTCGTAATCTCTCTCACACACTCACACACACACTAACTCACAATCTCTCACACTCACTCACACACACACTAACTCGCAATCTCTCGCACACACTCACACACGCTAACTCACAATCTCTCACACTCACTCACACACACACTAACTCGCAATCTCTCACACACACTCACACACACTAACTCGCAATCTCTCTCACACACTCGCACACACACTAACTCACAATCTCTCTCACATACTCACACACACACTAACTCACAATCTCTCACACTCACTCACACACACACTAACTCGCAATCTCTCTCACACACACACACACACTAACTCACAATCTCTCACACTCACTCACACACACACTAACTCGCAATCTCTCACACACACTCACACACACTAACTCGCAATCTGTCACACACACTCACACACACACTAACTCGCAATCTCTCACACTCACTCACAGACACACTAACTCGCAATCTCTCTCGCACACTCACACACACATTAACTCGCAATCTCTCTCTCACACTCACACACACACTAACTCGCAATCTCTCTCACACACTCGCACACACACTAACTCGCAATCTCTCTCACAGACTCACACACACACTAACTCGCAATCTCTCTCACTCACTCACACACACACTAACTCGCAATCTCTCTCGCACGCACACACACACACTAACTCGCAATCTCTCTCACACACACACGCACTAACTCGCAATCTCTCTCACACACTCACACACACACTAACTCGCAATCAATCTCACACACACACACACACACTAACTCGCAATCTCTCTCACACTCACACACACACTAACTCGCAATCTCTCTCACACACACACACACACTAACTCGCAATCTCTCACACTCACTCACAGACACACTAACTCGCAATCTCTCTCGCACACTCACACACACATTAACTCGCAATCTCTCTCTCACACTCACACACACACTAACTCGCAATCTCTCTCACACACTCGCACACACACTAACTCGCAATCTCTCTCACAGACTCACACACACACACTAACTCGCAATCTCTCTCACTCACTCACACACACACTAACTCGCAATCTCTCTCACACTCACACACACACACTAACTCGCAATCTCTCTCACACACTCACACACACACTAACTCGCAATCTCTCACACACACACACACACACACACACTAACTCGCAATCTCTCTTACACACTCACACACACACTAACTCGCAATCTATCTCACACTCACACACACACTAACTCGCAATCTCTCTCACACACACACTAACTCGCAATCTCTCTCACACACTCTCACACACACTAACTCACAATCTCTCTCACACACTCACACACACTAACTCGCAATCTCTCTCACACACTCACACACACACTAACTCGCAATCTCTCTCACACACTCACACACACACTAACTCACAATTTCTCTCACACACTCACACACACTAACTCGCAACCTCTCACACACACACACACACTAACTCGCAATCTCTCACACACACTCACACACACTAACTCGCAATCTCTCACACTCACTCACACACACACTAACTCGCAATCTCTCACACACTCACACACACACCAACTCGCAATCTCTCACACACACTAACTCGCAATCTCTCACACACTCACACACACACTAACTCGCAATCTCTCACATACACTCACACACACTAACTCGCAATCTCTCACACACACTCACACACACTAACCCGCAATCTCTCACACTCACTCACACACACACTAACTCTCAATCTCTCACACACACTCACACACACTAACTCGCAATCTCTCACACACACTAACTCGCAATCTCTCTCACACACACACACACTAACTCACAATCTCTCACACTCACTCACACACACACTAACTCGCAATCTCTCTCACACACACACTAACTCGCAATCTCTCTCACACACTCACACACACACTAACTTGTAATCTCTCTCACACACTCACACACACACTAACTCACAATCTCTCACACTCACTCACACACACACTAACTCGCAATCTCTCTCACACACACACTAACTCGCAATCTCTCTCACACACTCGCACACACACTAACTCGCAATCTCTCTCACAGACTCACTCACACACTAACTCGCAATCTCTCTCACACACACACACACACTAACTCGCAATCGCTCTCACAGACTCACACACACACTAACTCGCAATCTCTCTCACACACACACACACACTAACTCGCAATCTCTCTCACACACTCGCACACACACTAACTCGCAATCTCTCTCACACACTCGCACACACACTAACTCGCAATCTCTCTCACACACTCGCACACACACTAACTCGCAATCTCTCTCACACACTCGCACACACACTAACTCGCAATCTCTCTCACACACTCACACACACACTAACTCACAATCTCTCACACACACTAACTCACAATCTCTCTCACACACACACTCACACACTAACTCGCAATCTCTCTCACACACACACACACACACTAACTCACAATCTCTCACACTCACTCACACACACACTAACTCGCAATCTCTCTCACACACACACTAACTCGCAATCTCTCTCACACACTCACACACACACTAACTCGTAATCTCTCTCACACACTCACACACACACTAACTCACAATCTCTCACACTCACTCACACACACACTAACTCGCAATCTCTCGCACACACTCACACACACTAACTCACAATCTCTCACACTCACTCACACACACACTAACTCGCAATCTCTCACACACACTCACACACACTAACTCGCAATCTCTCACACACACTCACACACACTAACTCGCAATCTCTCACACTCACTCACACACACACTAACTCGCAATCTCTCACACACACTCACACACACTAACTCGCAATCTCTCTCACACACTCGCACACACACTAACTCACAATCTCTCACACTCACTCACACACACACTAACTCGCAATCTCTCACACACACTCACACAAACTAACTCGCAATCTCTCTCACACACTCACACACACACTAACTCACAATCTCTCACACTCACTCACACACACACTAACTCGCAATCTCTCACACACACTCACACACACTAACTCGCAATCTGTCACACACACTCACACACACACTAACTCGCAATCTCTCACACTCACTCACAGACACACTAACTCGCAATCTCTCTCGCACACTCACACACACATTAACTCGCAATCTCTCTCTCACACTCACACACACACTAACTCGCAATCTCTCTCACACACTCGCACACACACTAACTCGCAATCTCTCTCACAGACTCACACACACACTAACTCGCAATCTCTCTCACTCACTCACACACACACTAACTCGCAATCTCTCTCGCACGCACACACACACACTAACTCGCAATCTCTCTCACACACTCACACACACACTAACTCGCAATCTCTCTCACACACACACTAACTCGCAATCTCTCTCACACACTCACACACACACTAACTCGCAATCAATCTCACACACACACACACACACTAACTCGCAATCTCTCTCACACTCACACACACACTAACTCGCAATCTCTCTCACACACACACACACACTAACTCGCAATCTCTCACACTCACTCACAGACACACTAACTCGCAATCTCTCTCGCACACTCACACACACATTAACTCGCAATCTCTCTCTCACACTCACCCACACAGTAACTCGCAATCTCTCTCACACACTCGCACACACACTAACTCGCAATCTCTCTCACAGACTCACACACACACACTAACTCGCAATCTCTCTCACACACTCGTACACACACTAACTCGCAATCTCTCTCACTCACTCACACACACACTAACTTGCAATCTCTCTCACACACACACACACACTAACTCGCAATCGCTCTCACAGACTCACACACACACTAACTCGCAATCTCTCTCACACACACACACACACTAACTCGCAATCTCTCTCACACACTCGCACACACACTAACTCGCAATCTCTCTCACACACTCGCACACACACTAACTCGCAATCTCTCTCACACACTCGCACACACACTAACTCGCAATCTCTCTCACACACTCGCACACACACTAACTCGCAATCTCTCTCACACACTCACACACACACTAACTCACAATCTCTCACACACACTAACTCACAATCTCTCTCACACACACACTCACACACTAACTCGCAATCTCTCTCACACACACACACACACACTAACTCACAATCTCTCACACTCACTCACACACACACTAACTCGCAATCTCTCTCACACACACACTAACTCGCAATCTCTCTCACACACTCACACACACACTAACTCGTAATCTCTCTCACACACTCACACACACACTAACTCACAATCTCTCACACTCACTCACACACACACTAACTCGCAATCTCTCGCACACACTCACACACGCTAACTCACAATCTCTCACACTCACTCACACACACACTAACTCGCAATCTCTCACACACACTCACACACACTAACTCGCAATCTCTCTCACACACTCGCACACACACTAACTCACAATCTCTCTCACATACTCACACACACACTAACTCACAATCTCTCACACTCACTCACACACACACTAACTCGCAATCTCTCTCACACACACACACACACTAACTCACAATCTCTCACACTCACTCACACACACACTAACTCGCAATCTCTCACACACACTCACACACACTAACTCGCAATCTGTCACACACACTCACACACACACTAACTCGCAATCTCTCACACTCACTCACAGACACACTAACTCGCAATCTCTCTCGCACACTCACACACACATTAACTCGCAATCTCTCTCTCACACTCACACACACACTAACTCGCAATCTCTCTCACACACTCGCACACACACTAACTCGCAATCTCTCTCACAGACTCACACACACACTAACTCGCAATCTCTCTCACTCACTCACACACACACTAACTCGCAATCTCTCTCGCACGCACACACACACACTAACTCGCAATCTCTCTCACACACTCACACACACACTAACTCGCAATCTCTCTCACACACACACTAACTCGCAATCTCTCTCACACACTCACACACACACTAACTCGCAATCAATCTCACACACACACACACACACTAACTCGCAATCTCTCTCACACTCACACACACACTAACTCGCAATCTCTCTCACACACACACACACACTAACTCGCAATCTCTCACACTCACTCACAGACACACTAACTCGCAATCTCTCTCGCACACTCACACACACATTAACTCGCAATCTCTCTCTCACACTCACACACACACTAACTCGCAATCTCTCTCACACACTCGCACACACACTAACTCGCAATCTCTCTCACAGACTCACACACACACACTAACTCGCAATCTCTCTCACTCACTCACACACACACTAACTCGCAATCTCTCTCACACTCACACACACACACTAACTCGCAATCTCTCTCACACACTCACACACACACTAACTCGCAATCTCTCACACACACACACACACACACACTAACTCGCAATCTCTCTTACACACTCACACACACACTAACTCGCAATCTATCTCACACTCACACACACACTAACTCGCAATCTCTCTCACACACACACTAACTCGCAATCTCTCTCACACACTCTCACACACACTAACTCACAATCTCTCTCACACACTCACACACACTAACTCGCAATCTCTCTCACACACTCACACACACACTAACTCGCAATCTCTCTCACACACTCACACACACACTAACTCACAATTTCTCTCACACACTCACACACACTAACTCGCAACCTCTCACACACACACACACACTAACTCGCAATCTCTCACACACACTCACACACACTAACTCGCAATCTCTCACACTCACTCACACACACACTAACTCGCAATCTCTCACACACTCACACACACACCAACTCGCAATCTCTCACACACACTCACACACACTAACTCGCAATCTCTCACACACTCACACACACACTAACTCGCAATCTCTCACATACACTCACACACACTAACTCGCAATCTCTCACACACACTCACACACACTAACCCGCAATCTCTCACACTCACTCACACACACACTAACTCTCAATCTCTCACACACACTCACACACACTAACTCGCAATCTCTCACACACACTAACTCGCAATCTCTCTCACACACACACACACTAACTCACAATCTCTCACACTCACTCACACACACACTAACTCGCAATCTCTCTCACACACACACTAACTCGCAATCTCTCTCACACACTCACACACACACTAACTTGTAATCTCTCTCACACACTCACACACACACTAACTCACAATCTCTCACACTCACTCACACACACACTAACTCGCAATCTCTCTCACACACACACTAACTCGCAATCTCTCTCACACACTCGCACACACACTAACTCGCAATCTCTCTCACAGACTCACTCACACACTAACTCGCAATCTCTCTCACACACACACACACTAACTCGCAATCTCTCTCACACACTCGTACACACACTAACTCGCAATCTCTCTCACTCACTCACACACACACTAACTTGCAATCTCTCTCACACACACACACACACTAACTCGCAATCGCTCTCACAGACTCACACACACACTAACTCGCAATCTCTCTCACACACACACACACACTAACTCGCAATCTCTCTCACACACTCGCACACACACTAACTCGCAATCTCTCTCACACACTCGCACACACACTAACTCGCAATCTCTCTCACACACTCGCACACACACTAACTCGCAATCTCTCTCACACACTCGCACACACACTAACTCGCAATCTCTCTCACACACTCACACACACACTAACTCACAATCTCTCACACACACTAACTCACAATCTCTCTCACACACACACTCACACACTAACTCGCAATCTCTCTCACACACACACACACACACTAACTCACAATCTCTCACACTCACTCACACACACACTAACTCGCAATCTCTCTCACACACACACTAACTCGCAATCTCTCTCACACACTCACACACACACTAACTCGTAATCTCTCTCACACACTCACACACACACTAACTCACAATCTCTCACACTCACTCACACACACACTAACTCGCAATCTCTCGCACACACTCACACACACTAACTCACAATCTCTCACACTCACTCACACACACACTAACTCGCAATCTCTCACACACACTCACACACACTAACTCGCAATCTCTCACACACACTCACACACACTAACTCGCAATCTCTCTCACACACTCGCACACACACTAACTCACAATCTCTCACACTCACTCACACACACACTAACTCGCAATCTCTCACACACACTCACACAAACTAACTCGCAATCTCTCTCACACACTCACACACACACTAACTCACAATCTCTCACACTCACTCACACACACACTAACTCGCAATCTCTCACACACACTCACACACACTAACTCGCAATCTGTCACACACACTCACACACACACTAACTCGCAATCTCTCACACTCACTCACAGACACACTAACTCGCAATCTCTCTCGCACACTCACACACACATTAACTCGCAATCTCTCTCTCACACTCACACACACACTAACTCGCAATCTCTCTCACACACTCGCACACACACTAACTCGCAATCTCTCTCACAGACTCACACACACACTAACTCGCAATCTCTCTCACTCACTCACACACACACTAACTCGCAATCTCTCTCGCACGCACACACACACACTAACTCGCAATCTCTCTCACACACTCACACACACACTAACTCGCAATCTCTCTCACACACACACTAACTCGCAATCTCTCTCACACACTCACACACACACTAACTCGCAATCAATCTCACACACACACACACACACTAACTCGCAATCTCTCTCACACTCACACACACACTAACTCGCAATCTCTCTCACACACACACACACACTAACTCGCAATCTCTCACACTCACTCACAGACACACTAACTCGCAATCTCTCTCGCACACTCACACACACATTAACTCGCAATCTCTCTCTCACACTCACACACACACTAACTCGCAATCTCTCTCACACACTCGCACACACACTAACTCGCAATCTCTCTCACAGACTCACACACACACACTAACTCGCAATCTCTCTCACTCACTCACACACACACTAACTCGCAATCTCTCTCACACTCACACACACACACTAACTCGCAATCTCTCTCACACACTCACACACACACTAACTCGCAATCTCTCACACACACACACACACACACACTAACTCGCAATCTCTCTTACACACTCACACACACACTAACTCGCAATCTATCTCACACTCACACACACACTAACTCGCAATCTCTCTCACACACACACTAACTCGCAATCTCTCTCACACACTCTCACACACACTAACTCACAATCTCTCTCACACACTCACACACACTAACTCGCAATCTCTCTCACACACTCACACACACACTAACTCGCAATCTCTCTCACACACTCACACACACACTAACTCACAATTTCTCTCACACACTCACACACACTAACTCGCAACCTCTCACACACACACACACACTAACTCGCAATCTCTCACACACACTCACACACACTAACTCGCAATCTCTCACACTCACTCACACACACACTAACTCGCAATCTCTCACACACTCACACACACACCAACTCGCAATCTCTCACACACACTCACACACACTAACTCGCAATCTCTCACACACTCACACACACACTAACTCGCAATCTCTCACATACACTCACACACACTAACTCGCAATCTCTCACACACACTCACACACACTAACCCGCAATCTCTCACACTCACTCACACACACACTAACTCTCAATCTCTCACACACACTCACACACACTAACTCGCAATCTCTCACACACACTAACTCGCAATCTCTCTCACACACACACACACTAACTCACAATCTCTCACACTCACTCACACACACACTAACTCGCAATCTCTCTCACACACACACTAACTCGCAATCTCTCTCACACACTCGCACACACACTAACTCGCAATCTCTCTCACAGACTCACTCACACACTAACTCGCAATCTCTCTCACACACACACACACTAACTCGCAATCTCTCTCACACACTCGTACACACACTAACTCGCAATCTCTCTCACTCACTCACACACACACTAACTTGCAATCTCTCTCACACACACACACACACTAACTCGCAATCGCTCTCACAGACTCACACACACACTAACTCGCAATCTCTCTCACACACACACACACACTAACTCGCAATCTCTCTCACACACTCGCACACACACTAACTCGCAATCTCTCTCACACACTCGCACACACACTAACTCGCAATCTCTCTCACACACTCGCACACACACTAACTCGCAATCTCTCACACACACACACACACACTAACTCGCAATCTCTCTCACACACTCACACACACACTAACTCGCAATCTCTCTCACACACTCGCACACACACTAACTCACAATCTCTCTCACACACTCGCACACACACTAACTCGCAATCTCTCTCACACACTCGCACACACAATAACTCGCAATCTCTCTCACACACACTAACTCACAATCTCTCTCACACACTCACACACACACTAACTCGCTATCTCTCTCACACACTCACACACACACTAACTCGCAATCTCTCTCACACACTCACACACACACTAACTCGCAATCTCTCTCACACACTCGCACACACACTAACTCGCAATCTCTCTCACACACACACACACACACTAACTCGCAATCTCTCTCACACACACACTAACTCGCAATCTCTCTCACACACTCACACACACACTAACTCGTAATCTCTCTCACACACTCACACACACACTAACTCACAATCTCTCACACTCACTCACACACACACTAACTCGCAATCTCTCGCACACACTCACACACACTAACTCACAATCTCTCACACTCACTCACACACACACTAACTCGCAATCTCTCACACACACTCACACACACTAACTCGCAATCTCTCACACACACTCACACACACTAACTCGCAATCTCTCTCACACACTCGCACACACACTAACTCACAATCTCTCACACTCACTCACACACACACTAACTCACAATCTCTCACACACACTCACACAAACTAACTCGCAATCTCTCTCACACACTCACACACACACTAACTCACAATCTCTCACACTCACTCACACACACACTAACTCGCAATCTCTCACACACACTCACACACACTAACTCGCAATCTGTCACACACACTCACACACACACTAACTCGCAATCTCTCACACTCACTCACAGACACACTAACTCGCAATCTCTCTCGCACACTCACACACACATTAACTCGCAATCTCTCTCTCACACTCACACACACACTAACTCGCAATCTCTCTCACACACTCGCACACACACTAACTCGCAATCTCTCTCACAGACTCACACACACACTAACTCGCAATCTCTCTCACTCACTCACACACACACTAACTCGCAATCTCTCTCGCACGCACACACACACACTAACTCGCAATCTCTCTCACACACTCACACACACACTAACTCGCAATCTCTCTCACACACACACTAACTCGCAATCTCTCTCACACACTCACACACACACTAACTCGCAATCAATCTCACACACACACACACACACACTAACTCGCAATCTCTCTCACACTCACACACACACTAACTCGCAATCTCTCTCACACACACACACACACTAACTCGCAATCTCTCACACTCACTCACAGACACACTAACTCGCAATCTCTCTCGCACACTCACACACACATTAACTCGCAATCTCTCTCTCACACTCACACACACAGTAACTCGCAATCTCTCTCACACACTCGCACACACACTAACTCGCAATCTCTCTCACAGACTCACACACACACACTAACTCGCAATCTCTCTCACTCACTCACACACACACTAACTCGCAATCTCTCTCACACTCACACACACACACTAACTCACAATCTCTCTCACACACTCACACACACACTAACTCGCAATCTCTCACACACACACACACACACACACTAACTCGCAATCTCTCTTACACACTCACACACACACTAACTCGCAATCTATCTCACACTCACACACACACTAACTCGCAATCTCTCTCACACACACACTAACTCGCAATCTCTCTCACACACTCTCACACACACTAACTCACAATCTCTCTCACACACTCACACACACTAACTCGCAATCTCTCTCACACACTCACACACACACTAACTCGCAATCTCTCTCACACACTCACACACACACTAACTCACAATTTCTCTCACACACTCACACACACTAACTCGCAACCTCTCACACACACACACACACTAACTCGCAATCTCTCACACACACTCACACACACTAACTCGCAATCTCTCACACTCACTCACACACACACTAACTCGCAATCTCTCACACACTCACACACACACCAACTCGCAATCTCTCACACACACTCACACACACTAACTCGCAATCTCTCACACACTCACACACACACTAACTCGCAATCTCTCACATACACTCACACACACTAACTCGCAATCTCTCACACACACTCACACACACTAACCCGCAATCTCTCACACTCACTCACACACACACTAACTCTCAATCTCTCACACACACTCACACACACTAACTCGCAATCTCTCACACACACTAACTCGCAATCTCTCTCACACACACACACACTAACTCACAATCTCTCACACTCACTCACACACACACTAACTCGCAATCTCTCTCACACACACACTAACTCGCAATCTCTCTCACACACTCACACACACACTAACTTGTAATCTCTCTCACACACTCACACACACACTAACTCACAATCTCTCACACTCACTCACACACACACTAACTCGCAATCTCTCTCACACACACACTAACTCGCAATCTCTCTCACACACTCGCACACACACTAACTCGCAATCTCTCTCACAGACTCACTCACACACTAACTCGCAATCTCTCTCACACACACACACACTAACTCGCAATCTCTCTCACACACTCGTACACACACTAACTCGCAATCTCTCTCACTCACTCACACACACACTAACTTGCAATCTCTCTCACACACACACACACACTAACTCGCAATCGCTCTCACAGACTCACACACACACTAACTCGCAATCTCTCTCACACACACACACACACTAACTCGCAATCTCTCTCACACACTCGCACACACACTAACTCGCAATCTCTCTCACACACTCGCACACACACTAACTCGCAATCTCTCTCACACACTCGCACACACACTAACTCGCAATCTCTCACACACACACACACACACTAACTCGCAATCTCTCTCACACACTCACACACACACTAACTCGCAATCTCTCTCACACACTCGCACACACACTAACTCACAATCTCTCTCACACACTCGCACACACACTAACTCGCAATCTCTCTCACACACTCGCACACACAATAACTCGCAATCTCTCTCACACACACTAACTCACAATCTCTCTCACACACTCACACACACACTAACTCGCTATCTCTCTCACACACTCACACACACACTAACTCGCAATCTCTCTCACACACTCACACACACACTAACTCGCAATCTCTCTCACACACTCGCACACACACTAACTCGCAATCTCTCTCACACACTCACACACACACTAACTCACAATCTCTCACACACACTAACTCACAATCTCTCTCACACACACACTCACACACTAACTCACAATCTCTCTCACTCACTCACACACACACTAACTCGCAATCTCTCTCACACACTCACACACACACTAACTCGCAATCTCTCTCACACACTCACACACACTAACTCGCAATCTCTCTCACACACTCACACACACACTAACTCGCAATCTCTCTCACACACACACACACACTAACTCGCAATCTCTCTCACACACTTGCACACACACTAACTCGCAATCTCTCTCACACACTCGCACACACACTAACTCGCAATCTCTCTCACACACTCGCACACACACTAACTCGCAATCTCTCACACACACACACACACACTAACTCGCAATCTCTCACACACACTCGCACACACACTAACTCGCAATCTCTCTCACACACTCACACACACACTAACTCACAATCTCTCACACACACTAACTCACAATCTCTCTCACACACACACTCACACACTAACTCGCAATCTCTCACACACACACACACACACTAACTCGCAATCTCTCACACACTCACACACACACTTACTCGCAATCTCTCTCACACACACACACATACTAACTCGCAATCTCTCTCACACACTCACACACACACTAACTCGCAATCTCTCTCACACACTCGCACACACACTAACTCGCAATCTCTCTCACACACTCACACACACACTAACTCACAATCTCTCACACACACTAACTCACAATCTCTCTCACACACACACTCACACACTAACTCACAATCTCTCTCACTCACTCACACACACACTAACTCGCAATCTCTCTCACACACTCACACACACACTAACTCGCAATCTCTCTCACACACACACACACACTAACTCGCAATCTCTCTCACACACTCGCACACACACTAACTCGCAATCTCTCTCACACACTCGCACACACACTAACTCGCAATCTCTCTCACACACTCGCACACACACTAACTCGCAATCTCTCACACACACACACACACACTAACTCGCAATCTCTCACACACACTCACACACACACTAACTCGCAATCTCTCTCACACACTCACACACACACTAACTCGCAATCTCTCTCACACACTCGCACACACACTAACTCGCAATCTCTCACACACACTAACTCGCAATCTCTCTCACACACTCGCGCACACACTAACTCGCAATCTCTCTCACACACTCACACACACACTAACTCGCAATCTCTCTCACACACTCACACACACACTAACTCGCAATCTCTCTCACACACTCACACACACACTAACTCGCAATCTCTCTCACACACTCGCACACACACTAACTCGCAATCTCTCACACACACACACACACACTAACTCGCAATCTCTCACACACTCACACACACACTTACTCGCAATCTCTCTCACACACACACACATACTAACTCGCAATCTCTCTCACACACTCACACACACACTAACTCGCAATCTCTCTCACACCCTCGCACACACACTAACTCGCAATCTCTCTCACACACTCACACACACACTAACTCACAATCTCTCACACACACTAACTCACAATCTCTCTCACACACACACTCACACACTAACTCGCAATCTCTCTCACACACACACTCACACACTAACTCGCAATCTCTCTCACACACTCACACACACACTAACTCACAATCTCTCTCACACACTCACACACACACTAACTCGCAATCTCTCTCACACACACACTCACACACTAACTTGCAATCTCTCTCACACACTCACACACACACTAACTCGCAATCTCTCTCACACACTCGCACACACACTAACTTGCAATCCCTCTCACACACTCACACACACACTAACTCGCAATCTCTCTCACACACTCACACACACACTAACTCGCAATCTCTCTCACACACTCACACACACACTAACTCGCAATCTCTCTCACACACTCACACACACACTAACTCGCAATCTCTCTCACACACTCACACACACACTAACTCGCAATCTCTCTCACACACACACACACACACTAACTCGCAATCTCTCACACACTCTCACACACACTAACTCGCAATCTCTCTCACACACACACTAACTCGCAATCTCTCACACACACTCGCACACACACTAACTCGCAATCTCTCTCACACTCACACACACTAACTCGCAATCTCTCTCACACACTCACACACACACTAACTCGCAATCTCTCACACACACACACACACTAACTCGCAATCTCTCACACACACTAACTCGCAATCTCACACACTCACATGTACACTAACTCGCAATCTCTCACACACTCACACACACACTAACTCGCAATCTCTCTCACACACACACAAACTCGCAATCTCTCTCACACACTCACACACACACTAACTCGCAATCTCTCACACACACTAACTCGCAATCTCTCACACACACTAACTCACAATCTCTCACACACACTAACTCACAATCTCACACACACACACACACACTAACTCGCAATCTCTCACACAAAGACTAACTCATAATCTCTCAAACACAATCTCACACACACTAATTCACAATATCTCTCACACACTCGCTCACTTGCACACACACTAACTCTCAATCTCACACACACACTCACACACACCCTAACTCACAATCTCACACACACACACACTCACACACACTAACTCACAATCTCTCACACGCACTCACACATTAACTCACAATCACACACACACTAACTCACAATCTCTCACAGACACTCACACACTCACACACACTAACTCACAATCTCTCACACATTTGCTCATTCACACACACATTAACTCACAATCTCTCACACAGACTTGTTCACTCACACACAATAACTCGCAATCTCTCACAGACACACTAACTCGCAATCTCTCACACACACTCACTCACACACACACTAACTTGCAATCTCTCACACTCACACACACTAACTCGCAATCTCTCACACACACACTAACTCGCAATCTCACACACACTCGCACACACACACTCACAATCTCTCACACACACACACACTAACTCGCAATCTCTCTCACACTCACACACACACTAACTCGCAATCTCTCACACACTCACTCACTAACTCGCAATCTCTCTCACTCTCTCACCCTCACTTGCACACTGACACACTCACTCACACACTCACTCACACATTGACACACGCTCACGCTCTCTCCCACTCACTCGCACACTGACACACACTCATTCGCACCTTCTCACATTCTCAAGCTCACTTGCACACTGACACACATTCACTTACTCTCTCTCACACTCACTCGCTCACTGACACACACTCACTCGCACTCTCTCACCCTCACTTGCACACTAACACACACTCGCACTCTCTCACACTCACACACTGACGCACATACACTCGCTCTCTTTCACACTCACTCGCACACTGACACACACTCACTCGTGCTCTCTCACATTCACTTGCACACTGACACACACTCACTCGTGCTCTCTCACATTCACTTGCACACTGACACACATTCACTTACTCTCTCTCACGCTCACTCGCTCACTGACACACACTCACTCGCACTCTCTCACCCTCACTTGCACACTAACACACACTCGCACTCTCTCACACTCACACACTGACGCACATACACTCGCTCTCTTTCACACTCACTTGCACACTGACACACACTCACTCGTGCTCTCTCACATTCACTTGCACACTGACACACACTCACTTGTGCACTCTCACACTGACTCACACACTGACACACACTCACTCACACTCTCTCATGCTCACTCGCACACCGACACACTCACTCGTGCTCTCTCACGCTCACTCGCACACCGACACACACTCACTCGTGCTCTCTCACATTCACTTGCACACTGACACACACTCACTCACACTCTCTCATGCTCACTAGCATACTGACACACACTCACTCACACTCTCTCACACTCGCACATTGACACACACTCGTGCTCTCTGATTCACTCGCACACTGACACACTCACTCGTGCTCTCTCATGCTCACTCGCACACCGACACACTCACTCATGCTCTCTCACACTCACTTGCACACTGACACACTCACTCGTGCTCTCTCCTGCTCACTCGCACACCGACACACTCACTCGTGCTCTCTCACACTCACTAGCACGCTGACACACACTCACTCACACTCTCTCATGCTCAATTGCACACCGATACACACTCACTCGTGTTCTCTCACGCTCACTAGCACACTGACACACACTCACTCACACTCTCTCATGCTCACTAGCACACTGACGCACACTCACTCGCACTCTCTCACTCGCACACTGACACACACTCACTCACACTATCTCACACTCGCACACTGACACACTCACTCGCACTCTCACCCTCACTCGCACTCTCTCACCCTCACTCGCACTCTGACGCACACTCACTCGCTCTCTCTCACACTCACGCGCCCACTGACAGACACTCACTCACACTCTCTCATGCTCACTCACACACCGACACACACTCACTCGTGCTCTCTCCTGCTCACTTGCACACTGATACACACTCACTTGCACTCTCAAGCTCACTCGCACACTGACACACACTCACTCGCACTCTCACCCTCACTCGCACACTGACGCACACTCACTCGCGCTCTCTCACGCTCACACTGACATGCACTCACGCTCGCTCGCACACTGACACACTCTCGCACACTCACTCGCACACTGACACCCAGTCACTCTTGCATGCTCACTCGCACACTGACACATACACACAATCTCTCACGCTCACTCGCGCTCTCTCACACACTGACAATTGCACACGTACTCGCACACGCACAGTCACATTTGCACGCCCACCCACACCCAGTCCCCATGAGAGACCGCTGCAGTCACTGGATGGGGATCGGAAGCGGGACCCCAGTATGTCCTGCTACAGGGTATTGGTGAGACCACACCTGGAGTACTGCCTACAGTTCTGGTCTCCTTATTTAAGGAAGGATATATTTGCATTGGAGGCAGTTCAGAGACGATTCACTCGGTTGATTCCGGAGATGAGGGGGGTTGACTTATGAAGAAAGGTTGAGCAGGTTGGGCCGATACTCATTGGAATTTAGAAGAATGAGAGGTGATCTTACTGAAACATATAAGATACTGAGGGGGCTCGACAAGGTAGATGCAGAGAGGATGTTTCCCCTCGTGGGGAAATCTAGAACTCGGGGGCACAGTCTCAGAATAAAGGGTCGCCCATTTAGAACTGAGATGATGAGGAATTTCTTCTCTCAGAGGGTCGTAAATCTGTGGGATTCTCTGCCCCAGAGAGCTGTGGAGGCTGGGTCATTAAATACATTTAAGGTGGCGATCGACAGATTTTTGCAAGATAAGGGAGTGAAGGTTTATGGGGAGCGGGCGGGGAGGTGGAGCTGAGCCCAAGATCAGCCCTGATCTCATTAAATGGCGAAGCAGATTCAAAGGGGTCAAATTTCCTACTCCTGCTCCTGTTTCTTATATTCTTACGAAGGGTGGTCCCCTTGCTAACCCACGACATTGAGGATAACTGCAATGGCTCCACTGCCCTGCCCCCATCTCAGCCCAGATCAAATAGGCCAGGATTGGAGCCTGGCCCTTTCCTGCTCTGTGCGCGTGTGTGTGGGTGTGTGGGGGGGAAATACGGGTGTGGGGGTGGATGTTGAGCAGTGCCGCATATTTTAACTGCTTCCTGTTAAAACCTCGAAATTACAGGGCACGGAATTCCAGAGCGGGATCTCTGCCGATTCTGGGGTCGATGACCAGAGCACGGAATTCACTGGCCATATCTCAGCAAAGACGGAGAGGTGACGAGAAAGGTCAGCTTTATATTAATGTCACCCTTAGGATTACTTGACTGGTGTATCTCAGTCCCTCTCCCTCAGGGAGATATCTGTACACTGACTGGTGTCTCTCAGTCCCTCTCCCTCAGGGAGATATCTGTACACTGACTGGTGTCTCTCAGTCCCCTCTCCCTCAGGGTGATATCTATACACTGACTGGTGTCTCTCAGTCCCTCTCTCTCAGGGAGAATTCTGTACACTGACTGGTGTCTCTCAGTCCCTCTCCCTCAGGGAGATATCTGTACACTGACTGGTGTCTCTCAGTCCCCTCTCCCTCAGGGAGAATTCTGTACACTGACTGGTGTCTCTCAGTCCCTCTCCCTCAGGGAGATATCTGTACACTGACTGGTGTCTCTCAGTCCCTCTCTCTCAGGGAGATATCTGTACACTGACAGGTGTCTCTCAGTCCCTCTCTCTCAGGGAGATATCTGTACACTGACTGGTGTCTCTCAGTCCCCTCTCCCTCAGGGAGATATCTGTACACTGACTGGTGTCTCTCAGTCCCTCTCTCTCAGGGTGATATCTGTACACTGACTGGTGTCTCTCAGTCCCCTCTCCCTCAGGGTGATATCTGTACACTGACTGGTGTCTCTCAGTCCCTCTCCCTCAGGGAGATATCTGTACACTGACTGGTGTCTCTCAGTCCCTCTCTCTCAGGGAGATATCTGTACACTGACTGGTGTCTCTCAGTCCCTCTCTCAGGGTGATATCTGTACACTGACTGGTGTCTCTCAGTCCCTGTCTCTCAGGGTGATATCTGTACACTGACTGGTGTCTCTCAGTCCCGCTCTCTCGGGGAGATATCTGTACACTGACTGGTGTCTCTCAGTCCCTCTCTCTCAGGGAGATATCTGTACACTGACTGGTGCCTCTCAGTCCCCTCTCCCTCAGGGTGATATCTATACACTGACTGGTGTCTCTCAGTCCCTCTCTCTCAGGGTGATATCTGTACACTGACTGGTGTCTCTCAGTCCCTCTCTCTCAGGGAGATATCTGTACACTGACTGGTGCCTCTCAGTCCCTCTCCCTCAGGGTGATATCTATACACTGACTGGTGTCTCTCAGTCCCTCTCCCTCAGGGTGATATCTATACACTGACTGGTGTCTCTCAGTCCCTCTCTCTCAGGGTGATATCTATACACTGACTGGTGTCTCTCAGTCCCTCTCTCTCAGGGTGATATCTGTACACTGACTGGTGTCTCTCAGTCCCTCTCCCTCAGGGAGATATCTGTACACTGACTGGTGTCTCTCAGTCCCTCTCCCTCAGGGTGATATCTATACACTGACTGGTGTCTCTCAGTCCCTCTCCCTCAGGGAGATATCTGTACACTGACTGGTGCCTCTCAGTCCCTCTCCCTCAGGGTGATATCTGTACACTGACTGGTGTCTCTCAGTCCCTCTCCCTCAGGGTGATATCTATACACTGACTGGTGTCTCTCAGTCCCTCTCTCTCAGGGAGATATCTGTGCACTGACTGGTGTCTCTCAGTCCCCTCTCTCTCAGGGTGATATCTATACACTGACTGGTGTCTCTCAGTCCCTCTCTCTCAGGGAGATATCTGTACACTGACTGGTGTCTCTCAGTCCCTCTCCCTCAGGGAGATATCTGTACACTGACTGGTGTCTCTCAGTCCCCTCTCCCTCAGGGAGATATCTGTGCACTGACTGGTGCCTCTCAGTCCTCTCTCTCTCAGGGTGATATCTGTACACTGACTGGTGCCTCTCAGTCCTCTCTCTCTCAGGGTGATATCTGTACACTGACTGGTGTCTCTCAGTCCCCTCTCCCTCAGGGAGATATCTGTGCACTGACTGGTGCCTCTCAGTCCCCTCTCCCTCAGGGTGATATCTGTACACTGACTGGTGCCTCTCAGTCCTCTCTCTCTCAGGGTGATATCTGTACACTGACTGGTGTCTCTCAGTCCCTCTCCCTCAGAGAGATATCTGTACACTGACTGGTGTCTCTCAGTCCCTCTCCCTCAGGGAGATATCTGTACACTGACTGGTGTCTCTCAGTCCCTCTCTCTCAGGGAGATATCTGTACACTGACTGGTGTCTCTCAGTCCCCTCTCCCTCAGGGTGATATCTGTACACTGACTGGTGTCTCTCAGTCCCCTCTCCCTCCGGGTGATATCTGTACACTGACTGGTGTCTCTCAGTCCCTCTCCTTCAGGGAGATATCTGTACACTGACTGGTGTCTCTCAGTCCCCTCTCCCTCAGGGTGATATCTGTACACTGACTGGTGTCTCTCAGTCCCCTCTCTCTCAGGGTGATATCTGTACACTGACTGGTGTCTCTCAGTCCCCTCTCACTCAGGGAGATATCTGTACACTGACTGGTGTCTCTCAGTCCCTCTCCCTCAGGGAGATATCTGTACACTGACTGGTGTCTCTCAGTCCCCTCTCCCTCAGGGTGATATCTGTACACTGACTGGTGTCTCTCAGTCCCCTCTCGCTCAGGGAGATATCTGTACACTGACTGGTGTCTCTCAGTGCCTCTCTCTCAGGGAGATAGTGTACACGGACTGGTGTCTCTCAGTCCCCTCTCCCTCAGGGTGATATCTGTACACTGACTGGTGTCTCTCAGTCCCTCTCCCTCAGGGAGATATCTGTACACTGACTGGTGTCTCTCAGTGCCTCTCTCTCAGGGAGATATCTGTACACTGACTGGTGTCTCTCAGTCCCTCTCCCTCAGGGAGATATCTGTACACTGACTGGTGTCTCTCAGTGCCTCTCTCTCAGGGAGATATCTGTACACTGACTGGTGTCTCTCAGTCCCTCTCTCTCAGTGAGATATCTGTACACTGACTGGTGTTTTAGTGATGTTGTCTGAGAGATACGTATTCACCCAGAACACCGGGGACAACTTTCCCCTGCTCTTCTTCAAATAGTGGCCGTGGGATTCTTTACTTCCAAGTAACAAAGCAGATGGGACCTCGGTTTAACATATCATCTGAAAAATACCACCTCCGACAGTGCAGCGCTCCCTCAGTACTGCCCCTCCGACAGTGCAGCGCTCCCTCAGTACTGCCCCTCCGACAGTGCAGTGCTCCCTCAGTACTGCCCCTCCGACAGTGCAGCGCTCCCTCAGTACTGCCCCTCCGACAGTGCAGCGCTCCCTCAGTACTGCCCCTCACACAGTGCGGCGCTCCCTCAGTACTGCCCCTCCGACAGTGCGGCACTCCCTCAGTACTGCCCCTCCGACAGTGCAGCGCTCCCTCAGTACTGCCCCTCCGACAGTGCAGCGCTCCCTCAGTACTTGAGGGCTGTGTTTTTTCGATGTTGAGTGTCGGTCTCACACCCGTTGTCTCTTCCTCCTCAGGGTCGCAGTCCGAACAGGAGTTATCCAGGGATCTGGATGCGAGACACCTGGGACAGACCCACCACCGGCCCCGGTGCATTGGACATCCTGCTGGAGTGCACGACCCCCCTCACGACCCCTCCTCGCTCCCACCCTACGCCCTCCCAGCCTACTGCACAGGCTCCCAGACCCGGGCCCTGCCCAATCGCTCCTCGCCCGGGCTGGGATTGACCAACCCATACGGTGCGGAGTGCTACGGTTACACACCTCGGTGAGACCCCCCCTCTCCCCCCTGCCGAATTCCCCCCTCCCCATCTTTCCCTCCCCACCTCCCTCCCCCTCACCCCTTCTGTCTTTCCCCCTCTCTCCCTCCCCTCTTCACCTCCCCCTCTCCTCCACCAATCCTCTACTTCTCTCCTCTCCCTCTTTCCCCCTCTCTTCCCTCCCCTTCCCCGTTCCCCCTCCCCCTCTCCCTCTCTCCCCTTCCCTTCCCCCCTCCCCTTCAATCTTCAGGCTACTCAAATCCCGCCCTGACCTGAAACCACGGCTGCCTGTTTCTCCGTCTTGTCTTTCTCCCCCGCTTCCCCCGCCCCACTCGATCTTCGTTGACGTGCTGTAAGATGTTTTCCCCTCACTCTGTCTTTCAAAAATAAAATGATTTGATGGAAAATCTTCATCACCAAGTGTGAATGGCCGCACCGGTCACATTCTCTGAGTTGTGGTACTGGAGAGAGCGAGAGACTGAGAGCGAGAGACTGAGAGCGAGAGACTGAGAGCGAGAGACTGAGAGCGAGAGAGACACAGAGAATAAACTTCACACTCGGAGCAACTAAAATTGAACAAACTACAAATTACACATACTTAGGCTTAAAAATCAGTTCTACGGGAAATTTTCATTTGGCTGTGAATGAACTGAAAGAGAAAGCAAAAAGGGCTTTCTATGCCATTAAAAAGTCAATCCAAATAGAAATTCCAATTGACATTTGGCTCAAAATTTTTAAAGCAGTAATTGAACCAATTGCATTCTATGGCAGTGAGGTGTGGGGTCCGCTAACACGACAAGAATTCGCAAATGGGACAAACACCCAATTGAGATCCTACATGCAGAATTCTGTAAAAGTATCCTCCGGACTCAGAGGAAAACCGCAAACAATGCATGCAGGGCAGAACTAGGCCAATATCCACTACTAATTAATATCCAAAAAAGAGCCATCAAATTTTGGAAACACCTAAAAATGAGCAACCCCCACTGCTATCATTACGAAGCCCTGAAATGCCAAGAGATGATCATAAAGAAGAATCCCCTCAGTCAACTAGTCCTGGGACTCAGTGAAGTAACTACTAAAGGGAGGAAAAAGAGTGGGAGAGCAATAGTGGTAGGGGATTCTATCGTAAGGGGAACAGATAGGCGTTTCTGTGGCCGTAGACGTGACTCCAGGATGGTTTGTTGCCTCCCTGGTGCCAGGGTCAAGGATGTCACTGAACGGCTACAGGGCATTCTGAAGGGGGAGGGTGAACAGGCAGAGGTCGTGGTTCACATTGGGACCAATGACATAGGTAGGAAGAGGGATGAGGTCCTGCAGCAAGAATTTAGGGAGCTAGGTAGCAGATTAAAGAGTAGGACCTCAAAGGCTGTAATCTCTGGATTACTCCCAGTGCCACGTGCTAGTGAGTATAGGAATAGGAGGATAGAGCAGATGAATGCATGGCTAAAGAGTTGGTGCAGGAGGGAGGGCTTTAGTTTCCTGGATCACTGGGCCTGCTTCTGGGGAAGGTGGGACTTGTACAAGTCAGACGGGTTGCACCTGAACCAGAGCGGGACAAATATCCTTGCGGGGAGGTTTGCTAGCACTGTTCGGGGGGGTTTAAACTAAAATGGCAGGGGGTTGGGAACCTGAGCAGGGAGACAGAGGAAGGGGAAACAGGGATAAAAGCAAAAGATAGGAAGGAGAAAAACAAAAGTGGCAGTCAGAGAAATCAACGGTTTAAATCAAACGTGGCCACAGTAAATAATAATTCTAATAGGTCTAAGAGCGTTAAAAAAACAAGCCTGAAGGCTTTGTGTCTTAATGCGAGGAGCATTTGTAATAAGGTGGATGAATTGGCTGCACAAATAGAGGTAAACGAATATGATTTGGTTGGGATTACGGAAAGGTGGCTCAAGGATGGCCAAGACTGGGAGCTCAACATCCAGGGGTATTCGATATTCAGGAAAGATAGGCAAAAAGGAAAGGGAGGTGGGGTAGCATTACTGGTTAAAGAAGGGATTAATACAATTGTAATGAAGGATATTAGCTCTGATGATGTGGAATCTGTATGGGTAGAATTGAGAAATACTAAGGGGAAAAAAACATTAGTGGGAGTGGTATATAGACCTCCAAACAGTAAGGCGGAGGTTGGGGATGGCATTAAAAGGGAAATTAAAGAAGCGTGCAATAAGGGCACAGCAGTCATCATGGGTGACTTTAATCTACATATTGATTGGGCCAACCAAATTAGTAACAATACTGTGGAGGAGGAATTCCTGGAGAGTTTATGGGATGGTTTCCTGGACCAATATGTCGAGGAACCAACCAGAGATCAGGCCATCTTAGACTGGGTATTATGTAACGAGAAAGGATTAATTAGCAATCTTGTTGTACGAGGCCCCTTGGGTCAGAGTGATCATAATATGATCGAATTCTTCATTAAGATGGAGAATGAAGTAGTTGACTCAGAGACAAGGGTCCTCAATTTAAATAAAGGAAACTACGATGGTCTGAGGAGCGAGTTGGGTAGGATTGATTGGGGAATGGCACTCAAAGGGTTGACGGTGGATAGGCAATGGCAAACATTCAAAGACCGAATGGATGAGCTACAGAATTTGTTCATCCCAGTTTGGCATAAAAATAAAACAAAAATGGTGACTCAACCGTGGCTAACAAGGGAAATTAGGGATAGCATAAGATCCAAGGAGAGGACATATAAATTGGCCAGAAAAAGCAATAATCCTGAGGATTGGGAGCAGTTTAGGAGTCAACAAAGGAGGACAAAGGGATTAATTAAGAAAGGGAAAATAGGATATGAGAGTAAGCAAGCAGTAAACATAAAAACTGACTGTAAAAGCTTTTTATAGATATGTGAAGAGAAAAAGATTGGTGAAGTCAAGCGTAGGTCCCTTGCAATCAGAATCAGGGGAATTTATAATGGGAAACAAGGTAATGGCAGACCAACTAAATACATACTTTGGTTCTGTCTTCACAAAGGAGGACACAAATAACCTCCCAGAGATGCCGGGGAACATAGGGTCTGATGAAAGGGAGGAACTGAAAGAAATCAGTATTTGTAGGGAAATGGTGTTAGGAAAATTGATGGGACTGAAGGCCGATAAATCCCCAGGGCCTGATGGTCTACATCCCAGGGTACTTAAGGAAGTGGCCCTAGAGATAGTAGATGTATTGCTGGTCATCTTCCAGAACTCGATAGACTCTGGAACAGTACCCATGGATTGGAGGGTAGCTAATGTTACCCC